>NC_041393.1:88735689-88794440 GCF_002162155.2 Triticum dicoccoides | reverse complement strand
CGCAGCTAAGCCTCCGAGTGGGAGGATTGCCCTCAACTCAGAATGGTTTTAACTTAGGCGATTACGGGATCGCAGCTAAGCCTCCGAGTGGGAGGATTGCTCTCCACTCGGAATGTTTTTTTTAACTTAGGTGAATCGGATTCGCAGCTAAGCCCCCCGAGTGGAAGAATTGCTCTCCACTCGGAATGTTTTTAACTTAGGCGATTACGGGATCGCAGCTAAGCCCCCGAGTGGAAGGATTTCTCTCCACTCGGAAATGTTTTTTAACTTAGGCCAATCGGATTCACAGCTAAGCCACCTGAGTGGGAGGATTTCTCTCCACTCGGAACATTTTTAACTTAAGCAATTACGGGGTCGCAACTAAGCCCCCAAGTGGGAGGATTGTTGTCCACTCGGAAATGTTTTTTAACTTAGGCAAACCGGATTAGCAGCTAAGCCACCCACTGGGGGATTTTAGACACGGATGCTTATGGGAAACTGATCATTATGATATTGAAAAAATCTTGTCTTTGGAAAGCAAACTGAAATACTTTTATTACAACTCGTCAAGTCGAGTGATCTATGTGTAGAAGTGGCGGAGTAGCTCTGCGTTCCACGCACGTGGCTCGTCTATCTTCTTGGCTATGTTGTAGATGTGGTAGGCTCCATTGTGAAGCACCTTGGTGATGATGAAGGGGACTTCCCAGGCCAGAGCAAGCTTGTGAGGCCGTTTCTGATCCACTTGGAGAACCAGGTCTCCTTCTTGGAATGCTCGTCCTCTGAAGTTTAGGGCATGGAGTCAACGCAGATCTTGCTGGTAGATGGTCGACCGGATCAAAGCCATCTCGCACTCTTCTTCCAGGAGATCAACGGCGTCTTCTCGTGCTTGCTCTGCTTCGGCTTCTGTGAATAGTTCCACTCGGGGGGCATTCTGCAGCAAATCACTCAGAAGTACAGCCTCGACACTGTACACCAAGAAGAAAAGAGTTCGGCCAGTCGACCGATTCGGCGTTGTTCTCAGCCCCCATAAGGCGGATGGCAACTCGGTTATCCAGGCTCCAGCAGCATGCTTGAGGTCACGCATTAGGCGGGATTTTAATCCTTGGAGGATCAAACCATTCGCCCTTTCTACTTGTCCGTTCGACTGAGGGTGTGCGACTGATGCATAATTGACCCGAGTGCCTTGGGTTGCACAGAACGCCTTAAACTCGCCAGAATCAAAGTTGGAGCCATTATGTGTGATAATGCTGTGAGGAACTCCATATCTCAATACCAACTCCTTGATGAAACTGACAGCAGTGCTTGCACCGAGGTTCTTGATAGGCCTAGCTTCAATCCATTTTGTGAATTTGTCGACTGCTACAAGCAAATGGGTGAAACCACTCGTACCGGTCTTGAAGGGGCCAACCATATCCAACCCCCAGACTGCAAACGGATAGACGAGTGAAATAGTCTTCAAGGCAGATGCAGGTTTGTGGGACATGTTGGAGTAGAACTGGCAGCCTGCACACTTGTCAACTATATCCTTTGCCATTTCGTTTGCTCGAGGCCAATAGAATCCTGCTCGGTATGCTTTCGCCACGATGGTCCGAGTGGACGCATGGTGGCCACAGGTCCCCGAGTGGATATCATTTGACCTTCTTCTGGGGTGATGCAACGTTGAGCCACTCCTATGACACATTCTCTATAAAGCTGTGCTTTCATTACTGTGAAGGCTTTGGATCGACGGACTATCTGATGGGCTTCATCTTCATCTTCTGGGAGCTCCTTCCTAAGAATGTACACAATGTATGGTACCGTCCAGTCGGGCGTGATCAGTAAGACTTCCATGATCAAGTCGACCACTGTTGGAATCTCAATCTCAGTCGGGTTGGTTGAACTTATCGGTTGCGGGGGCTCTTCCTTTAAGGGATCCTCTTGTACTGACGGGGTATGGAGATGCTCCAAGAACACATTGCTGGGGATAGGCTTCTGAGTGGAACCTATCTTCGCCAGATCATCAGCCGCTTGATTCTTGAGTCGAGGTATGTGGTGGAGCTCTAACCCCTCAAACTTCTTCTCTAGCTTTCTCACTGCGTTACAGTAACCAGTCATTGTGGGACTCCTGACATCCCATTCCTTCATTACCTGATTGACCACTAAATCTGAGTCGCCGTAGACCATCAAGCGTCGGACGCCAAGTGAGATGGCCATACGCAACCCGTATAATAGTGCCTCATGTTCAGCTTCATTGTTAGAAGAATCAAAGTGAATCTGGAGGACATAACTGAGCTTGTCCCCCCTTGGGGATACTAAGACCACTCCTGCGCCAGAGCCATTCAACATATTGGACCCATCAAAGAACATGGTCCAATGTTCCGACTGGGTTTGAGTCGGCTGCTGTTGTTCTGTCCACTCTGCGAGAAAATCTGCAATTGCTTGAGACTTGATGGCCTTCTTTGCCTCAAACTTGATATCCAATGGAAGAAGTTCAATCGCCCACTTAGCCACTCGACCAGTTGCATCTCTATTGTTCTGGATCTCTGATAATGGAGCGACGCTAACGACTGAAATTAAATGATTAGAGAAGTAGTGCGCAACTTTTTTCATGGTTAAGTAAATCCCATAAACAAGCTTCTGATAATGAGGGTATCTCTGCTTGGATGGGGTCAAGACTTCTGAAATGTAATAGACTGGGCATTGAACTTTGAAGGCTTTTCCTTCCTCTTCCCGCTCAACCGTGAGCACTCTGCTGACAACTTGTCCTGTGGCTTTGATGTAAAGCAACAGAGGCTCTTTACTGACTAGAGCAACAAGCACCGGCTGGGTGGAAAGCAGGCCTTTGAGCTCTTCAAACGCTGCTTCTGCTTCGTCATTCCACTCGAACTTGTCAGACTTCTTCATCTGTCGGTAAAGAGGCAATGCCTTTTCACCCAGGCGTGAAATGAATCGACTCAATGCGGCCAAACAACTAGTAAGCTTCTGAACATCATGCGCGCGTCTCGGGCGCTTCATTCGGAGGATTGTGCCAATCTTTTCTGGATTTGCGTCAATTCCTCGTTCAGAAACGAGAAAACTGAGTCCGCCGGGAACTCCGAATGTGCATTTTGATGGATTGAGCTTGATATCATACCTCCTTAGGTTGGCAAAGTTTTCAGCAAGGTCAATCAGCAGATCGGAACCTTTGCGTGACTTAACCACTATGTCGTCCATGCATGCTTCCACATTCCTACTGATTTGAGTGAGCAAGCACTTCTGAATCATGTGCATGAATGTGGCACCAGCATTTTTGAGGCCAAAGGGCATGGTAACATAACAAAAACACCCGAATGGGGTGATGAAAGCCGTCTTGATCTCGTTGGGTCCAAACAGTCGGATCTGATGGTACCTGGAATAAGCGTCCAGAAAGGACAGTCGCTCGCATCCCGCAGTTGAATCGACTATCTGGTTAATGCGGGCAGAGGAAAATGATCTTTCGGGCAGGCCCGATTGATGTGCCTGAAGTCAATACACGTCCGAAGTGATTTGTCTTTCTTGGGAACCATAACGACATTGGCGAGCCACTCGGAGTGGTATATCTCGCAGATGAACTCAGCGGCCAGAAGCCGAGCCACTTCCTCGCCAATCGCCTTCCTCTTCTTCGTGGCGGACCGACGGAGATGCTCTTTGACAGGTTTTGCTTTTGAGTCGACTCGCAAACGGTGCTCAGCTAGTTCCCTGGGTACACCTGACATGTCAGATGGCTTCCATGTAAAGATGTCCTAGTTCTCACGGAGGAACTAGATGATCGCGGCTTCCTATTTGCTGTCGAGTGTCATTGAGATGTGGGTTGAGGTGGCATTGGGATCGGTCGGGTGGATGTGAACTGGCTTGGTCTCCCCGGCCGACTGGAATGCGGACACTAAGGCAGGTATTTTGGCATGCAACAAATCACTCGGATCTGCTGTCTTCCAATAGTCTTGGAACTCCACAACTGCCATCTGCTCGTCTGCTATCTTCACGGCATCCTGAAGACAATCTTCTACTTTTTCCGGTTGCCAGAGACTGTTATCACGCCTTTGGGGCCAGGCATCTTCATTTTGAGGTACACATAACATGGTCGAGCCATGAAGCTGGCATAGGCGGGTCTGCCCAGAATGGCATGGTAAGCACTCTCGAAATCCACAACCTCGAACGTCAACTTTTCTTTGCGATAAAACTTCTCATCGCCAAAAACCACATTGAGAGCGATCTGGCCGAGTGAATCGGCTTTCTTTCCTGGGATGACTCTGTGGAACCTCATGTTGCTCTCGCTGAGTTTGGACATCGGAATGCCCATTGACGGTGTCCTGGACTAGGTGGTACTCACCACGTCGTCTCCCAATCAGTTAGATTGGGCCGAGGACCCCCATGGCCGCATACTCATGGGCCAGTTCGGACAACCCCTGCCGCACACAAGGAAGACTCCACAAGACTTGGCGCCCAAGACAAGGACTCTCCTAAACCCTAGGCCTCTGGTGTCTTATATAAACCGAGGCCAGGCTAGTCAATAGACAATATCATATTCATTACTACTATCTCGTGGTAGATACATGTACTCTGTACTACACCCATATGAAAACAATCAAAAGCAGCATGTAGGGTATTATCTCTTCAAGAGAGCCCGAAGCTGGCTAAAACCCCGTGTCCATGTTACCATCGCCCCAAGACGCCTAGCTTAGGACCCCTACTACGAGATACGCCGGATATTGAACTGACACTGGTGCTTTCATTGAGATCCTTCTGGGTGATTGTCACGGATCGATGGGATGATCAGGTGATATTTTTCAGTCACTTTCATGTAAATTTTCTCTTTTTGCAAAACCTTTGCTATTTTTGCTATGTTCTTCGTAGTCAGATCGGAATCCAGAAGGTTTTTTGCGGTGGCGGCCATATGCGTTGTCCGAGGATACCTTGGATCCGAGTTACCCATAGGCCATTAAGGTCCTGGAAAGTCACGTGTGTAAACAGCACCCTTGCTGCACGGTTCAAAGCGAAGATTATTAAAAAAAAGGGGGGCAATCTGAGCAGCAACACAGGCCAGCTAACAAGATAGCGAGCATGTTGCCCGTGCCCATGCAGAAGCAGTACAGGTGGGCCGGCTGGCGAGAGTCCTGATCGGAGGTCGCATGCAGGGAAGTTTCCATCCGTCCTCCTTTTTCCTTATTATTTACCATTTAATTATGTGTGAAGGAAGGCTACCCTTTTTGCTAGTAGCCTGTGTAGTTACGGGTGCACTTCCTACTTAATTACTATTAATTAAAGTGTGCTAATTGTGTTGCTTGGGAAGTTTGTCCACCAATTTAAAATTAAAGAAAGGGGAGAAACGATCTGACTTGCGACCACCTCTCCACGTGAGATTTCGAGGTCCGCTTGATCTTCACGCAAAAACACAGTACCGGTCGTTCCCCTTGGATTTCAGCGGCCTCGCGCTACCTACTGAATATCAGGTTGTATTTTTTCCTAAATTACATGTGTTGTATATATTTTTACACAGAATATATTTTGCCGGTTTGCATGGTTTTTCCGTGCAGATTTTCTACGGCCGGTTATAATTCGGTCCGCCATCGGGAGACTGATGCGACAGTCCGGTCGGTTTCAGTCCGGCCAGTTTTGGTGCAGCCCTGCTTCATCCGAAGTTCGATGAACACTACATTTGCGACTCAGTCTACTATGCAAATTGGAATCACTTTACGGCCGCATCACGTTGTCATTGTCATCGTCTAGTGGACCTTCGACACACGTAATCAACTTCGTTTGCATCACACGGCCAACTCTGTGGGTTGATGTCGTCGTCCTGCCTGCATTGATCAAGTTGTGGCATTGCCTTAAGCACGCGTCCCTGTGTCAACATCTCCGCGGCAACTCTGTCGGGACGACCTTGGCGTTCATGCCATATTTCTTTAATTATTTACTTTACTTAAATTCATTAAGTAGAGGATTTTTTATATATAAAAATATTATTACCTCTGGCTTGCACTATTTTACCTATGCAGGCAATTGACTTTGATCGGGCCGCACTATTCCCTCGGCATGGCGTCCTCGTCGCCCACCTCCATCGACCGAATTGTGTCGTCGCCTTGGAGTGTTGCCCTGTGTTGGCAGCCCCGCATCATCGCTTCATCAACCTACTCGGCCGGAGACTCCAGTGTCACCCAGCGACCTGCTTCGTCACCTCTTCGAAGTGCCGAGCTCTTTGCTCGGCCACATCGGGCTTGGGGGCTTCACCTCTTCGGAGTGCCGAGCTCTTCGCTCGGCCACATCGGGCTTGGGGGCTGAGACCTTGTCCCGCACCAAGCTCGGACCACGTCATCAATGTTGAACACATTAACCAGCTAAGTCGCTTTCATGCTCAAAAACTTTCAGTTTTAAATTTCGTTTGGTCCACGAAGCATTATACCTTTTTTGGCAAAAAGTTATTTGTGAACAACTTCCTTGTCCAAATTTTGTTTGTGACACACAAATTCAAATACCCCGTTTACTTGGGGGCTTCCTTTATGAAGCCTTTCCTCTTGCAAATGATTATACTTGTACGGCTTTGTTCCTTGTTCGTGTATTACGCCACAATATGCACCATGTTGACTTAAGCGATTTGCAAGCTGGGTTGCCTTGCTCCTGTGTTTACCCCTACGTTCCTGATTGTTCGGCTAGGGAGTAAAGGGAGCACCTCTGCGATTGTCACGATCGGGTCATCCGAGCTGGACCTTAGACTGGGTGAAGCCGAAAGCTAGCGCTCTTACTATTTTCAATAATGGTCGGCACACAACGGAACTCATGAGTACAAAAAAATCTATTTGCACGAGTCTCACAGTAATAGTGTGCAACCGAAGAAAGGTATCGGTGTGGGTACTATTTTCTTCGAAGATGCTTCTTACACTTGTCGGTAATATAGCATAAGTTCCCTAAGCGTGCTTTGTCTGTTACAGCCTTATGGCATGATTGCCTGGTTATCAGAAACACCATCGATATTCTCGACAGGTGGAGTACATAACACTTTTTGGTCCTTGACCGAAGAGGGAGAAGTCGACGATCGGTTAAGACGCGTATAAAGTTCGGGTGAACACAGATATGATACAGGTACTCCGGTACATACAATCATTATACATAAAATTCTTTTACCCAAGTCACTCGGGGGCTCTTAAATTTATGTGAGCTGTTTTATAATAAGTGTCCTTCTTCCTAGTCATTGCAAAGTCTTTTTTCTATCACTCCTTTTTTCGACACGAGTGTGTGGTCAATAGCCGGGGAGCCTAATTTCCCTCTCAAAGCTGCTAAAATTTGCTAAACTGGCCTAACAAGAAGTACTCCGCCTTAGGGATAGGAGGTTGAAGCCGTAGGCTGACCCACTTGAAGTCTTGAGATAGGATGTGTCATATTAAAGCATGACAGAAGCACATTTTTTTTCTAAGACCAATTTTTTGATTGGCACCAAACAATTGATCTAGTTCGGATGTCGAGTTTTTCCTGACGTTTTTTGGTTTTCCAATCCTATGGCACTTTTCAACTATTTGTGTGTTTTCCGCATATAGTCTCGCAGTGCAACGCCGGACACCTTTAGAGATTCGGCAAAAATTCTCGGATATTGCTATACATGCATCAGTTTCGAATTGTGTCTTCGGTCAATAGTTGGGTTTCCCAGCTACTGTGCTTGCCTCCTATGTTACGCTTTGTTCGGCTAGGTGTGCAAAGGGAGAACCACTGCGATTGTGCTTCCAGCTCGCATGGTTAAGCACCGTAGTGGAGAAAGCCGAAAACTAACTGTCACAATAAGCGCAAACTGGTCAGCAGTCCGATGACTGTATTAAATGATAGGCCGTTCATAACATTGGCCGAAGTGTTTACGGCTTGACCTCGGCTGTCGCCGAACACTAAGCGGGGGGCTACTTGCTGGCCTCCCAACTTTAAGCTCTTATGACTAAGTGAAAGTTATAAAGCCCGCATATCTGATTGCCTCGTTTCCGCCAACACAACTTCCTTCGGGCACCGAGACATCGGCTAAGGGTTGTTTTGTTATTTCAGAAACACACCGCGTAGCATCTACAAGGGGGTAGAAGTCGACAATGGGACACTTTTATATTATAAACGGTCGCAACGAAAGTGAAAATTTGGTTCATTTAGACCATAGAGTTTGGAAGCTTTCCCCAAACTAAATCCTCAGTATTTTCCTCCCACATTGATCGGAGCTGAGGTTTCATGATCATGCTTAGCATGACAACCCAAAGAAAGGAATCGATAGCGGGACTATTTTCTTTGTACGATGTTTCTTATGTTAAACAATAATATAACATGTCTCTCTGTGTACCTTTGTTTATCAAACCGTATGGCCGGATTGCCTTGTTTGCCGTAAATCTTTGCCCTCATAAAGGCTTTATAAAGTAGGACAAACACTCCTCGGCTACTGGCCGAGGAGGTTGAAGCCGATTGTCGGTCAACAAAGTTTTGTACAATGCGTATCCGAGCGTTAATGATGTAAAGTACTTGGATACATAGAGTCATTACACATAATTTGTGATTTTACTATGGATGTCGATCCTTAATTCGGCCTCCCGTGCCCGCATTAAGGCTCGGGGGCTACTAGGCTTAGGGCTTATTACTCACAAATATTAAAAGGGCACATCGATCCCCTGATCAGGTGTTGCCACCCAACCAGTGTCTCGGGGGCTACTGCATTGACAATCTAATGCAGAAAAATTAAAGCGCAATATAGTTTTCGAGGAGATTATAATCCTTAGGTTGGTTGGCCGTACCCAACCTGAGTCTCGAGGACTTTGCACATCGCGTTTGTATTGCTAAGTATGTTGTCGAGCTGGGAATTGATCCTCAGCTGATTTTATGAATCGACCTGAGTCTCAGGGGCTACTAGGGTCAGCGGTTTGATTTTTTCCTTCAGGCGCATCTCGGATATTAGGCCAACACGCACCTTGAGGGCTACTGGCTATACATCTCGGCAGAGATTACATTGCATAATTCGGAATTAAATTCATAAAATAAGCCCATGGCTGAGGTGGTGCACCACCTCGGATACAGTCCGGTGTTGGAGCTTGGATATAGTCCGGCGTTGGAGCTCGAATACAATCCGGCGTTGGAGCTTGGATATAGTCCGGCGTTGGAGCTCGGATACAGTCCGACGTTGGAGCTTGGACATAGTCCGATGTTGGAGCTTGGACATAGTCCGGCGTTGGAGCTTGGACATAGTCCGGCATTGGAGCTCGGATACATTCTAGCGTTGGAGCTCAGAAGCGGTCCGGCGTTGGTGCTCGGCTGCTAAAGATACCTCGAATGCAGACCGGCGTTGGAGCTCGGACGCAAGAGGACGTTGCCGCTCGGGAACAACTTCAAACCCGAGGTATGGCATAAAAATAACAAGGCATTGATAAAGGCCGGAAACTTAAAGGGGCTCCTCGGATACCCAACGTGTAAACTCTTCGGATTCACTTTGGCGATCCACAAGATCGAAGATGGGAAGATTTGTTGAACCAGTTTTCAAGACCAACGACCGAAGATGAAGAACAGTTCGGAAGAATCGAGGAGCCTCCCCAACTTGAAGACCGGTTCAGGGGGCTACTGACGGTGTCCTGGACTAAGGGGTACTCACCACGTCGTCTCCCAATCAATTAGATTGGGCCGAGGACCCCCATGGCCGCATACTCATGGGCCAGTTCGGAAAACCCCTGCCGCACACAAGGAAGACTCCACAAGACTTGGCGCCCAAGACAAGGACTCTCCTAAACCCTAGGCCTCTGGTGTCTTATATAAACCGAGGCCAGGCTAGTCAATAGACAATCTCATATTCATTACTACTATCTTGTGGTAGATACATGTACTCTGTACTACACCCATATGAAAACAGTCAAAAGCAGCATGTAGGGTATTATCTCTTCAAGAGAGCCCGAAGCTGGGTAAAACCCCGTGTCCATGTTACCATCGCTCCAAGACGCCTAGATTAGGACCCCTACTACGAGATACGATGGATATTGAACCGACACCCATCCCCTTAAGAGCTTCGGCGTACAGAATATTCAGGCCACTTCCACCATCCATCAGAACTTTGGTCATTCGAGTGCCTCTAACAACTGGGTCAACCACCAGCGCCTGCCGCCCAGGGGTAGCTACTCGCAGCGGGTGCTCCGACTGGTCGAATGTGATTGGGGTTTTTGACCACTTTAGAAATTTCGGTGTTGCCGGAGCAACCATGTTCACCTCTCTGTTAATGACTTTCAATCGACTTTTGCTCTCGACATCAGCAAAAATCACCAGGGTGGCATTAAATGGGGATATCCTTCTTCCTCTTCCTCCTTGTCTTCCTCCTTCTCAGAATCTTTATCCTTCTTGCTGGGCTGACCCTTCTTCTGGAAGCTCTGGATCAGGAGTCGACACTGTCAAGTGGTATGCTTGGGGAGGATCAGATTCCCCTCTTCATCTTTCTTAGTGTGAATATGACACGGCAGATCCATCACATCATTTCCATCTTGATCCTTTACTTTCTTGGGATTCCAGGGCCCTTTGGGCTTCCCTTTGAACTTTCATTGATTCAACACTGCTGCCTCGGCAGGTCCTGCTGCCTCAGCCTTTCGCTTATGCTTCCGACTGGAATTTCCTCCTCTGGTGTCCTCAGCGACTGTTTTGTGCTTACCACTTCGGAGTCGGTCTTCCTCTTTGATGTTAGCGTACTTGGTGTCAATCTCCATCATGTGAGTCAGAGTCATATCTCCTGTTCGACGGAACTTCAGATTGAGCTCTCTGTAGCGAATGCCCTCCTTGAAGGCACAGACTGCTTGGCAATCTGACACATTCTCCACTGTGTGGTGCAGAGTGATCCATCTCTGGATATAGTCTCTCAAGGTTTCATTTGGTTTTTGCGCACAATGCTGCAACTTTGGTAGACCGGCAGGTCTCTTGCAGGTGCCCTTGAATGTTCTGGTAAACACTCAGGCCAACTCATCCCAACTCAAAATGCTCCCCGGGGCCAACTGATTGAGCCAAGCTCGGGCAGAACCTTCAAGCATCAGAGGAAGGTGCTTCATGGCCACCTCATCACTGCCACCGCCGATGTGCACAACCACTCGGTAATCTTCAAGCCAAGTATCAGGCTTCGACTCTCCTGTGAACTTGCTGACACCAGTTGCCAACCTGAAGTTGTGGGGGATCTCGGTGGCCCTGATATCTCTTCCGAAGCACTTGGGGCCAGATACGTGGACCCTGCTCCCTCTGGGTCTGTCTCTGTCTAGCCCTTCTCAATATGCTCTGTTCCGGTCGACCAAGCCCTGAACAAGGACTGACCTCGCATCAAACCCAGGCTCTCTTGGGTCGACCAGAACTCTGCGATCATTACCGTATGGATGCCTGTCGTCATACCGCCGGGGCGTGTACGACCCGCCCCTCGGAAGGGGCGAAGGAACTCGACGATAGTTGTCGCGGGCGAACTCACGATCATCATCTCCATGAACTCTTCCCAAATGTCAATCCTAATGATGCACACGATCCCTCTGCCTCAAAGGTGACCTAGGACTATGTGCCGACTAGACAGTATCTACCATTATCGATCGACTATGAATTTTGTTCCGCGATTGGGACACGGCAAAGTTCTGATCTCCTGCCGCTCGGATCAGCGCTCTGATCTATTCCAAGCCCCTTCCCGCCTCCGAGCGTGACAGCTGAATGGACTCCGCAATACGTGCAGCAGCTACGAGATTCTGAATCAGCGTGCGGAATACCTGAGTTTCCGGTGGAAACAGTTGCCGTGTACGCCGACTGGATCCGGGGATCAATCGACGGGCATGCTCGTCGAGTGAATGTTGGAGATTCTCCAAACGAGTGCGCTTGGCCAGCATGGCCAGGCGCACGTCCTCCAAAGCCCGAGCTTCAGCGGTTTCCCCTATGATGGGGGTATGAATAGCCTCCTCGTTGCGGCAACGCAGCTCCTCCCTCTGCTGCGAACTGAGAGGTTGGGGCTGGTACTCCTCATGGTCGAGCGATGCACCATCGCCGTCCCTGTCCTCGCCGCTGTGACGAAAACTGGGTGGGCCGCGATGAGAGTCGACCATGAGGACTTCCGCCGCAGGGTCACAACTCCCGCTCTCGCAAAGTGTGTGTGCAAAGTCAGCCGGTGGGTCGACTGGACCGCAGTGATATACATCGGGCTCGATTGCCGCGACCTATGGGGTGAACGCCCGCCAAGCCACCGCGTGCTTTACCCACCGCTGGAGCCTTGACCGGCCCGATCGCTTGCGGCGGCATCCAGCAGAGCGAGAGGTCGACTCGGGCGTCGACTGGTACGGGGTCGACGGCTGCCGGAGGAGGATGCCACGGGCACTCGCGCGGAAGTGCGACGAACCACGAATCGGCAGAGCCTCAATGTTGAGCGGGGCCTCCTGGAGCCAGGCCAAATCGTCAGTGACGAAAGTGAGCGCGCCGAGTCGGAACTCGTGGCCCATGATCAAACTGCCGCCGGAAACCATGTTGATGAAGACTGAAGAAAATGCAACCTCGCCGGAAGTCGCTAAGATGCTTTGCCCCACGGTGGGCGCCAACTGTCGTGGTACTAAGATGGACAGTAAGAATAGGGGTACGTATGAGGAGGCAAGGTCCTAGCTACGGTGAGGTTGTACACAAGTGTTTACGAGTCCAGGCCCCTGTTGGAGGAGGTAATAGCCCTACGTCTTGATGCCGGAGGCGGTCAACTGGATTTCAGTATATGTGTGTGTGTTACAGGGGGTGCAAACCCTTGTGCCAGAGGGGGGTGGCTTATATAGAGTGCGCCAGGACCCCAGCCATCCCCCATTACAAGGAGTTCAATGTACATAAAGAGGGGACGTTACTGGAAATGCCAGCTATTAAGTGTTATTAATGCCTTTGAAGACTACGGAGTGAATGCTTGACCATTGATGTTCTGTGCGACTCCTGGTCTTCGTAGGTCGAGTGGTTTCTTGTATGGTCGAGTGGTCTCGGGAAGGAGGGGTACCCGAGTGATATGACTGGTCGAGTGGATTGCACTCAACGTCTTCATTGGGCACTCCCGGTTGTCTCTTGAGCTTCTTAGCTTCTAGGGTAGTGACCTTGGGTAGGGTATGCAGGTCAGGCCTATGACCCTACCCTAGGTCTATATCCTCATCACCCGACGCGCAATCTGGTCCGCAGACAGGCGCACTGCCCCCATGCGATTGGGGTCCTGAAGATCGGCCATCTCGCCAATTAGGCAGGTGCGCCGCTGCAGCAGGAGGACCCAGCACGTGATGAACGCGGCGATGAGGTCGTTGCCGATGAGCCCCTCCCGCGTCTTCATCACCGCCACCCGCTCATAGAGATTGAGGATCTCCTGCGACGTGTTCCTGGGATAGTAGCCCCAGTTCATCTTCGCCCGCGGCAGCACGATGGCGAAGGCCGGAAGGTTGATGCGGTCCGTGCCCAGGTTGCGGACCTAGAAGAAGGAATTCTGCCACTTTTTGGCAGAATCCTCCAACGGAATCTTGGGGCAGTCCGCCCCCGACCGCTTCAAGATGACGGCGGCACCGCAATCGGTGAACTCCCCGGTTGTCGGCCCCTGCTACTTCAGGGAAAAGAGGCGCGCCCAGAGGTCAATCGTGGGTTCAACCCCTAGGTACCCCTCGCAGAGGGTGATGAAGCCCGAGAGCTGGACGATGGCGCCGGCGCCAAGATGGTGGGGCTAGAGCCCGAAGAACTCCAGGAACGTGTGGAAGAAGGAGCTCGCCGGCAGCCCAAACCCGCGCTCGAAATGCGGGAGGAAGACCATGCACTCCGTGAACTGCTGCTGCGGTCTCTGCTCTCCCCGCGGCAGGCGCACGGCGACCTCCGTCTCCTGCGGCAACCGCCGAGAGGAGCGGAGGTAGGCGGTGTCCTCAACGGTGATGGTCGAGCCCATCCAAGAGCCCGACGGCAACGCCATCAATGAAGAAGAGAGAAAAGAAGAAGATGGACAACGACAGAGCTCTGCTCGAAGCAGCGGGCGTCGCAGCGCGGCGATCGCAAGAAGCAGAGCAAGGGCGAAGAGGCAGGGGAGCGGGAGCGAGAATAATGTCCGTCGCCCCTCTCGCCCCAATTTATATCCCTCGGTTTGAACGTGGGGGATTGGGATCGTCTGCGCTCGCCTTTCCCACTACCTCACAATAAGTGCGCACTTACGTGCGCAATAACTACACGGGGAAGAGAAACCACCCCGGGATGCCGCAATAAATCCACACGCGTGGGCCAAGGGCACGCGGTGGCGGCCCCAGCCCATCACCCAGCCCCATCACGCGTGTGGCCTGTCAGGGCCCTTCCGGGCACCACGTGGCGCCCGCGCGAAGCCTAAGGGATTGCCCCAAGATTCTATGGACTCCTCGGTTCCCGCCACCGCCGGGATGCCGTGATCCGGTTTTCGAAAAAACTGGCACACAATGGGTGTTGCCGGACCCGGCGCTCGCAGAATTCGCCTTGCTTAAGGGGGAAAGTACGAAGGCCCTCCCTTCCAAAGATGGCAGACCTTCATAGCTTCGGGGACTACTGTCGGGGGGATGAACCCCGGGCAGGCAACGGAACCTGGATCCTTTTCAAGAACAACAGGGCCAGCGTCACCCCTCAAGCCGGCACGGGCTTGGCCGGGTCGCTCGACCCGGCCAGGCCCCACGACCCAGCCGAACTCTCCAACCCGGCCAGGCACCTCGACTCGGCCTCGACAACCAATACAAGACAGCCGAACCCGACACAACCAAGGCTTCCCCAACAAGCCAGCTCCACCCGTGGCGTGCTCCGCAACTCAGCCACGGGTCAGCTCCCGTCCCATCCAGGCCGTACGATGGGACAAGTCTTCATCCTCTAATGACCAACGCAACAGTGCCCCACCCATGCCTCTGGTCAGCCGGAGCGTGGCAACAGTGCCCCTCACCTACCCGCTAACCAGGCCTGGTGTGGCAACAGTGCCCCCGTCGTCACCGCTGACGACAGCAAGCGGCGACCTGACGGGGCACCACTGTACCCGACTCGACTCGGTCACGTCCTGACGATCGACAAGACGGTGCACAGTCCCCCTAGGCACGCGGGGCCCGCACCTAGGGGAACCCGGCGAACCACAGGCCCCCAGCGGGTCCCAGCCTGGGTCCTTAGACGCTGACGACCCGGACCCATGAACTCATAACATTACCATTGTACCCCTGGGGGGTTGGCCTATAAAACCCCTCAGGAGCCCTCGCATACACGGGCAAGTAAGCAGAAGAGAGAAGCAGTAAGCACACATGAAACTAGCCACCGATCAGTAGAACGCACCAGGGAAGAAGGAGCAGCCTAAGCCTTGGCCAGCCTTCCTTCTTCCTCCATACAACTCAAGGAGCAACCTTGTACTATTGCATATCAACCACACTTGGCAGGACTAGGGGTGTTATCTCTCCGAAGAGCCCCGAACCTGGGTATGTCTTGCGTCCCGCGCTCGCTCATGCCAACCCCGCCTCTGGAGCCCACCAGTGCCCTCGATCCTCCTCCTCTCTTTAGCCATCCCATGACATCTGTCGCGCGCCCACCATGACAACTTTCTTGCAAGTTGCATGCTTTACTTTTCGCTGCTCATATACTCATTGCATGCTTGCTTGAATTGTATTGTGATTTCTTGACTTGTGCTAAGTTGGTAAAATATGCCAAGAACTAAAATTGGGAAAATGCTAGATTTTTATTTGGTCAAGTAGTCTAATCACCCCCCCCCCCTAGACATACTTTTGATCCTACATCGACGTGAAGATACCCCGAACAAACCCCTCAAAGGATTGTTTTCCGTAGTAGCAAGTGACAATAAATTTCAGCACGTAGTAATAATGTTTCCTTACCAATTTCCACTTACCAAGAGCGCTTCACTCCCCAGCAACGGCGCCAGAAAATAGCCTTGATGACCCACAAGTATATGGGGTCAATTGTAGCCTTTTCGATAAGTAAGAGTGTCGAACCCAACGAGGAGCAGAAGGAAATGACAAGTGGTTTTCAGCAAGGTAATGTCTGCAAGTGCTAAAATTGTAAGTAGCAGAGTAGTTTGATAGCAAGATAATTTGTAACAAGCAAGTAACGATGGTAGTAACAAAAGTGCAGCAAGGTAGCCCAATCCTTTTGATGCAAAGGACAGGACAAAACGGTCTCTTATGATAAGCAAAGTGTTCTTGAGGGTACACGGGAATTTCATCTAGTCACTTTCATCATGTTGGCTTAATTCGTGTTCGCTACTTTGTAATATGATATGTGGGTGGACCGGTGCTTAGGAGTTGTTCTTACTTGAAGAAACCTCCTACTTATGATTAACCCTCTCGCAAGCATCCGCAACTACGAGAAAAGTATTAAGAATAAATTCTAACCATAGGATTAAACTTTTGGATCCAATCGGTCCCTTATGGAATAGCGCATAAACTAGGTTTAAGCTTCTGTCACTCTTGCAACCCATCATCTAATAACTACTCCACAGTGCATTACCTTAGGCCCAAATATGCTGAACTTTCATGTAGTCGACGTTCACATGACACCACTAAGGGAATCACAACATACATATCATTAAAATATCGAACACATATCAAGTTCACATGATTACTTGTAACATGATTTCTCCCATGACCTCAAGAACAAAAGTAACTACTCATGAATGATAATCATGCTCAAGATCAGAGGGGTATTAAATAGCATAATGGACCTAAACATATAATCTTCCACCAAATGAACCATATAGTAATCAACTACAAGATGTAATCAACACTACTAGTCACCCACAAGCACCAATCTATAGTTCCGGTACAAAGATTGAACACAAGACATGAACTAGGGTTTGAGAGGAGTTGGTGCTGTTGAAGATGTTGATGAAGATAGCCCTCCCCAAGATGGGAGAGTTGTTGGTGATGATGATGACGATGATTTCCCCCTCCGGGAGGGAAGTTCCCCCGGCGGAATCGCTCCACCGGAGGGCAAAACTGCTCTTGCCCAAGTTCCGCCTCGAGACAGCGACGCTTCATCCCGAAAGTCCTCTCCTTATTTTTTCTAGGTCAACATGGCTTATATACAAGAAGAGGGTCACTGGAGGTGGGCCTGGGTGAGGACAACCCACCAGGGCGCGCCTAGGCTCCCTGGCACGCCCAGGTGGTTGTGCCCACCCGGTGGGCCCCCTCTGGTACTTATTGACTCCAAAAATTGTTATTTATTCCATAAAAAGTCCTCTTTAATTTTCAGCTCATTTGGAGTTATGCAGAATAGGTAGCCTGGCATAGCTTTTTCAGGTCCAGATTTCCAGCTGCCAGAATTCTCCCCCTTTGTGTATACCTTGCATATTATGAGAAAAAGGCATTATAATTACTCCAAAAAGAATTATTATACAATAAAACAACATAAATAATAGTAGGAAAACATGATGTAAAATTGATGTATCAACTCCCCCAAGCTTAGACAAAAACATGTCCACGTGCTTAGAGAGACAGGTGTCGATAAAAACAAAAACACGGACATAGCAGCATCATGTAACTTATTATAATAGCAACAAACTTTAACATAAAACTTTTATCATAGACTTCTCATGAACAAGTGACAATTCATCACCACATTGAAGTATAAAGCATAAACTCTATTGGAAACCAACAAACTATGTTCTCAGTCAACTTTGCAACTATAATTCGTCATCTTTTCAGGAAGGGTCACGTATCGGAGCCTTTAGGCAAGCCCACATACTCAACCATCATTTAGTCTTTGATTGCTAACACTCACCACGTACACATGAGAAAAATGTTTCAACCGGATACATAGAAAGATAGGGGCTTATGATTTCGCCTCCCAACGCATGTAACTCGAGGGTGACGTCAACAATAATAACTCATGCTACCCATATTCAACTGGATATATGTGCCTAAATCTTTCCTCACCACATGATGCTTGCCAAAGGAGAAAATAAAAAGGAATAGAAAGAAGAACTTTGACTCTTGCATGAAAGTAAATATGTGAAAGTAAAAGATAGGCCCTTCGCAGAGGGAAGCAGAGGTTGCCATGCGCTTTTTCTTTGTATGCTCAACCCCTTAGTGTAAGAGAACGTCACGTTATATTGCCCCTTGTGATGGCAACCTTTATTATGCAGTCTGTCGCTTTTATTCTTCGCCATCACAAGTTTGTACAACGCTCAATTTCTCCTTATACTAAATGATCTTACACTTTTAGAAGCAATTTTTATTGCCCTTTTTGCACCGATGACAACTTACTTGAAGGATCTTACTCAATCCATAGGTAGGTATGGTGGACTCTCAAACAAGATTTGGATTTAAGGGTTTTGGATGCACAAGTAGTATATCTACTTAGTGCAGAGTTTTTAGCTAGCAAAGATAGGGGCAAGCACCACATGTTGAAGGATCTATGACAATATAACTTCTATATGAACATGAACAAACATAAATCATTATGTTGTCTTCCTTGTCCAACGTCAACAATTTTGGCATATAATATTTTGATGGGTGCCCACAATCACAAAAGATTTCCAGGATAGTGTATTTGTATGTGAATCTTCTCTTCCCTTATTAATTCTTTCATGAGTTGCATCATTGACCAATGCTATGTTTGTCAATCTACAATAAGATTTTCTACCTATACTTTTCCTTGTGTAATGTCATCACTTACCATAAGATTAGCATATGATCTTTTTCATTTATTTCCTTTCTTTTTATTGAAACAAGAAAGTAAAGAAGGCAAAACTCAAACTAAACTTTATTATATATCTCGCACACGATTACAAAGATTGTTCACTAAGCAAACTCTCGAAAAGAAAGGATCGAACTAAACTTTTATTCATCTAAAAGAAAAAGATAACCATGGATCGAGCTAAGAAAGTAAAGGCAAAAGATAGTGGAGATGATACCCCCAAGCTTGGTGATAGCCAAGGGGAGTGCCCATACCCGATACTCAGTTTTCTTTTGGTGGTGAAGAAGGAGGTGGTGGTGATGAGGTAGAAGCAATCTTGTCCTTCGGTTTCCATGGCAGAGGCTCACCATCATAAGAGGAAGAGTGAGTCTCTCAGACTCTGCAACTGGCAGCCAAACTCAAACCTTTAAACCTTGCCTCATATTCAAATACTTGACTTTGAAGGTCATGGATCTGGCTATGGAGGAAGTTGATTTGCTCGTTGAGGGAGAAGACGATGTCCTTCATGGAATTGCCATCCACCTTGAGATCACGGGTGTAGTCCGCGATCATGAGGTGATTGGAATTGAGTCCATGTTCCACCATCCCCTTGCACCGGAAGATATCCTGCTCCATAGCTTCAAGCCAAGCCTCCACGGATCCAGTTCCCTTGGGTCCTTGCACATCACGGATGTGCAGCACCCCATCATGCATCTAGATAGCTTGAGGGTGTTGCATCACCTCCCATAGATATGGGTTGATGATGTTGTCGAAGAACTTGTCCTTGGAGGAGCTTGAAGCGGCCATGGTGGATTGGATCTGACAGAAAACAGCAAGAAAAGAAAACAGGAGATTCCTCCGTGATACAGAGGTCAACAGGTTCGGGGGGTATATAAAGATTTTTTTTTATCTTTGGGAGCAAGCAGAAAGGAAGAAAAACAGAGTCCGGAAAGTACTCGAGGTGGGCACAACCCACCAGGGTCACTTTCCTGGAAGTTTCTTATTTTCCTAATTTTTTAAATATTCCAAAACTGACAAAAAATATTTTTGCGTATTTTTTGGAGTCCATTTACTTACGGCATCACGTACCTCCCCTTTTTTCATGATTCTGGAGTGTTCCAGAAGGTTTCCTTTATGTGTTCTTCTGGTGTCAAAGTTTGGATAATATTGCTTTCAACATTAATAGGCGTACCTAAGATATAGTGTTTTATTCGGTTCCCATTGACAACATTCAGGTTAGTATCTTCAGCATTATTTATTTTGATAGCTCTAGATCGATAGACCTCCTCAATGACATAGGGTCCTTCCCATTTGGAGAGGAGTTTTCCTGCAAAGAATCTGAAACGAGAGTTGTACAAAATAACATGTTCTCCAACTTTGAACTCATGCTTTTGGATTCTTTTGTCATGCCATCTTTTAATTTTTTTTTCTTTGAATAACTTTGCATTCTCATAAGCCTGGGTTCTCCATTCATCTAATGAGCTAATATCAAATAGCCTCTTTTCCCCAGCAAGTTTGAAATCATAATTAAATTCTTTGATTGCCCAATATGCTTTGTGTTCTAACTAAAGAGGAAAATGACAAGCTTTTCCATAAACCATTTTATATAGAGACATACCCATAGGATTTTTATATGCTATTCTATTAAGCCCAAAGTGCACCATCTAGTTTCTTAGACCAATTCTTCCGGGACCTATTGAAAGTCGTTTGTAAGATTAGTTTTACTTCTCTATTGCTAAGTTCAACTTGACCATTAGACTGAGGGTGATAAGGTGATTCAATTCTATGGTTAACATCATACTTAGCAAGCATTTTACAGAAATCACCATGAATAAAGTGTGAACCACCATCAGCCATTAAATATCTAGGGACTCCAAACCTTGGGAAAATAACTTCCTTAAGCATTTTAATAGAGGTGTTGTGATCAGCACTACTAGTTGGAATAGCTTCTACCCACTTAGTAACATAATCAACAGCAACCAAAATATGTGTATACCCATTAGAGGAAGGAAAATGTCCCATGAAATCAAATCCCCAAACATCAAATGGTCCAATAGCAAGTGAATAATTCATAGGCATTTATTGATGCTTACTGATATTACCTATTCTTTGACATTCATCACAAGATGAGACGAACTTATTACAGGTATCTTGAAGAGAGTAGGCTAATAAAAACCAGATTGCAATACCTTATGAGCGGTTCTGTCTCCCGCGTGATGTCCTCCATAAGCTTCAGAGTGACATTTCCGTAGGATTTGTTCATGTTCATGCTCAGGTACACAACGTCTAATAATACCATCTACTCCTTCTTTATAAAGATGTGGGTCATCCCAAAAGTAATGTATTAAATCATAGAAGAATTTTTTTTGTTGGTATGTAAAGCTAGGTGGTCTGTATTTAGCAACAAAATAATTAGCATAGTCAGCATACCAAGGTGTACTATTAGAAAAATTTATTGCAGTTCATCAGGAAAGCTATCATTAATAGGTTATGGGTCATCAAGAATATTTTCAAGCCTAGACAAGTTATTAGCCACAGGGTTCTCTACTCCTTTCCTATCAGTGATATGCAAATCAAATTCTTGTAGCAGAAGAACCCACCTAATGAGTCTAGGTTTAGCATCTTTCTTTTCCATAAGATATTTTATAGCAGCATGATCGGTGTGAACAATCACTTTAGAATCAACATTATAAGATCTGAATTTATCACAAGCAAACACCACTGCTAAGAATTCATTTTCAGTAGTAGCATAATTTCGTTGAGCATTGTCTAGAGTTTTACTAGCATAATGGATAACATTCAATTTCTGATCAACTCTTTTTCCTAGAACAACACCAACAACATAATCACTAGCATCACACATAATCTCAAAAGGCAAGTTCCAATCAGGTGGTTGAACAACAGGTGCGGTAATTAAGGCTTTCTTTAGTGTTTCAAAGGCTTCCAAGAAATCATCATCAAACACAAAGTCTTTGATAAACCTCCTATAGAAACCAGCATGAACAAGGAAACTATGAATAACTTTGATATCTTTAGGACATGGCATTTAACCTTGGCCTGGTCCACCTCAATGGCTCTTTTAGAAATTTTATGGCCTGAAACAATACCTTCGTTAACCATGAAGTGGCACTTCTCCCAATTCAAGACAGGATTTGTTTGTTCGCATCTCTACAAAACTCGATCAAGATTGCTTAAACAATCATCAAAAGACTTCCCATAAACAGAAAAGTCATCCATGAAAACCTCAATAATCTTTTCACAAAAATCAGAGAATATAGCAGTCATACATCTTTGAAAAGTAGCAGGTGCATTACATAAACCAAAAGGCATACATCTATAAGCATAAGTTCCAAAAGGACAAGTAAAAGTGGTCTTTTCTTGATCAGGTTGTGAGACAGGTATTTGTGAAAAAACATAATATCCATCAAGGAAGAAAAATGTGTGTGCTTAGATAATCTTTCTAACATTTGATCAATAAAAGGCAGAGGGTAATGATCTTTTATAGTTGCTTTGTTTAATTTTCTATAATCAATTACCATCCTATAGCCTGTGACAATTCTTTGTGGAATGAGCTCATTCTTATCATTAGGAACAACAGTAATACCTCCCCTTCTTAGGGACACAATGAACATGACTTACCCATCTACTATCAGCTATAGGATAGATTATACCTGCTTCCAGAAGTTTCAACATTTCGGTTCTTACCACTTCTTTCACCTTTGGATTTAACCGCGTTGGTGATCAACAACGGGTTTAGCATCAGGTTCCATATTAATCTTGTGCTGACATAGAGTGGGACTAATGCCCTTAAGATCATCAAGAGTATATCCGATAGCAGCTATGTGCTTCCTTAGAACTTTCAATAATCTTTCTTCTTCATGTTCTGAAAGGTTAGCACTAATAATAACAGGATATATCCTTTTCTCATCAAGATAAGCATATTTCAAAGTGTCTGGCAATTGTTTTAATTCAAACATAGGATCACCTTTAGGTGGAGGAGGACCTCCTAGAGTTTCAATAGGCAAATTGTGTTTAAGCAGAGGTTGTTGTTCGAAAAAGATTCTATCTATTTCATTTCTTTCATGCATATGCAAATCATTTTCATGGTCTAGCAAATATTGTTCTAAAGGATCAGTAGGAGGTACAACAATAGAAGGAAGACCAATAATTTCATCCTTACTAGGAAAATCTTTCTTATGAGGTTGTCTACTAAACTCGGAAAAATTAAATTCATGAGATTCATCACGAAAGCTAACACCGACAGTTTGTTTCTTACAATCTATTCTGGCATTGATGGTGTTCAAGAAAGGTCTACCAAATATAACGGGACAAAAGTCATCTTGTGGGGAGCCAAGAACAAGAAAATCAGTAGGGTATTTTATTTTCCCACACAAGACATCAACATCTCTAAGAATCCCAATTCGTGATATAGTATCTGTATTGGCAAGTTTAATAGTAACATCTATGTCTTCTATTTCAGCAGGTGCTATTTCATTCTTAATTTCTTCATATAAGGAAAAAGTAATAGCACTCACACTAGCACCTAGGTCACATAACCCATGATAACAGTGCTCTCCTATCTTAACTGAGAGAACATGCATGCCAACAACTGGTCTATGTTTATCCTTTTTATCGGGTTTGGCAATTCTAGAAGCTTCATCACAGAAGTAAATAACATGCCCATCGATATTATCGACCAATAGATCTTTAATCATAGCAACACGAGGTTCAACTCTAATTTGTTCAGCTGGTTTGGGTGTTCTAACATAACTTCTATTAACCATAGTTGAAGCTTTAGCATGTTCCTTTATCCTAACGGGGAAAGGTGGTTTTTCAATATAAGCAGTGGGAACAACTGGATCAACATTGTAAATGATAGTTTCTTCTTTAGGCTTTACCGGTTCTTTAATTCCTTCTTTAATAGGTGGGTGATATGTAAACCACTTCTCCTTAGGGAGCTCAACATGAGTAGCAAAAGATTCACAAAAGGAAGCTACTATCTTAGAGTCAAATCCATATTTAGTGCTAAACTTCTGAAAAGCATCGGTATTCATAAAAGATTTAACACAATCAAACTTAGGTTCAATACCTGACTCTTTACCTTCGTCGAGTTGCCAATCTTCAAAGTTGCATTTAATTCTTTCTAAAAGATCCCACCGGAATTCAATAGTCTTCTTCATAAAGGAATCAATACAAGAAGTATCGAGCATGGATTGATCATTACGAGAAAGTTGAGCATAAAAATTCTAAAGAATAATTCTCCTGAGAGCTCATGATTGGGGCATGAATATAGCATTGACTTAAACCTCCCCCAAGCTAGAGCGATACTTTCTCCTTCACGAGGCCAAAAATTATATATATAATTCCGATCACGATGAACTAGATGCATAGGATATTTTTTTGATGAAATTCCAATTTCAATCGGTTCCAATTCCAAGATCCAATATCACCGCATAGCCTATGCCATGTCAATGCTTTTCACTTCAAAGATAAAGGGAAATCCTTCTTCTTAGCTTCATCTCCGGGTAAACCTGCAAGCTTAAACAATCCACAAATATCATCCACATATATCAAATGCATATCAGGATGTTCGGTTCCATCTCCTGCATAAGGATTAGCTAGCAGTTGTTCTACCATACCCGAAGGAATTTCATATTCAATATTTTCAGTAGGTGCAGTAGGTTGAGGGGAAACTAATCGTGGTTCCGGTCGAGGTGAAGATACCCCGAACAAACCCCTCAAAGGATTGTTTTCCATAGTAGAAAGTGATAATAAATTTCAGCATGTAGTAATAATGTTTCCTTACCAATTTCCACTTACCAAGAGAGCTTCACTCCCCGGCAACGGCGCTAGAAAATAGCCTTGATGACCCACAAGTATATGGGGTCAATTGTAGCCTTTTCGATAAGTAAGAATGTCGAACCCAACGAGGAGCAGAAGGAAATGGCAAGTGGTTTTCAGCAAGGTAATGTCTGCAAGTGCTAAAATTGTAAGTAGCAGAGTAGTTTGATAGCAAGATAATTTGTAACAAGCAAGTAACGATGGTAGTAACAAAAGTGCAGCAAGGTAGCCCAATCCTTTTGACGCAAAGGACGGGACAAAACGTTCTCTTATGATAAGCAAAGTGTTCTTGTGGGTACACGGGAATTTCTGAAGGAAATATGCCCTAGAGGCAATAATAAAGTTATTATTTATTTCCTTAATTCATGATAAATGTTTATTATTCATGCTAGAATTGTATTAACTGGAAACTTAGTACATGTGTGAATACATAGACAAAACATATAGTCCCTAGTATGCCTCTACTTGGCTAGATCGTTAATCAAAGATGGTTGTGTTTCCTAACCATAGACATGTGTTGTCATTTGATGAACAGGATCACATCATTAGGAGAATGATGTGATGGACATGACCCATCCGTTAGCTTAGCATTATGATTGTGTCAGTTTCATTGCTACTGCTTTCTTCATGAGTCATACAAGTTCCTCGGACTATGATATTATGCAACTCTCGAATACCGGAGGAACACTTTGTGTGCTACCAAATGTCACAACGTAAATGGGTGATTATAAAGGTGCTCTATAGGTGTCTCCTAAGGTGTTTGTTGGGTTGGCATAGATCAATATTAGGATTTGTCACTCCGTGTTTCGGAGAGGTATCTATGGGCCCTCTCGGTGATACTCATCACTATAAGCCTTGCAAGCATTGTGACTAATGAGTTAGTTGTGGGATGAAGTATTACGGAACGAGTAAATAGACTTTCCGGTAATGAGATTGAACTAGGTATTGAGATACCTATGATCGTATCTTGGGCAAGTAACATACCGATGACAAAGGGAACAACGTATGTTGTTATGCGATTTGACCGATAAAGATCTTCGTAGAATATGTAGGAACCAATGTGAGCATCCAAGTTCCGCTATTGGTTATTGATCAGAGATGTGTCTAGGTCATGTCTACATAGTTCTCAAACCCGTAGGGTCCGCACACTTAACGTTCGATGATGATTGGTATTATGAGTTTATGTGATATGATGTACCGAAGATTGTTCAGAGTCCCGGATATGATCACGGACATGACGAGGAGTCTCGAAATGGTCGAGACATAAATATTGATATATTGTACGACTATATTCGGACACCGGAAGTGTTCTGGAGAAGTTTTGAATAAAACCGGAGTGCCGGAGGGTTACCAGAACCCCCCGGGGAACTAATGGGCCTCGATGGGCCCTAGTGGAGAGAGAGAGGGGCCGGCCAGGGCAGGCCGCCGCTCCCTCCCCTTGAGTCCTAATAGGACAAGGAGGGGGGCGCCCCCCTTGCCTTCCCCCTCTCCCTCTCCTTCCTTTCCCCTGTCTCCCTTTAGTTGGAAACCTACTAAGACTTGGAGTCCTAGTAGTATTCCCCTATTGGAGCGCGCCCTAGGAAGGGCCGGCCGGCCTCCCCCTTGCTCCTTTATATACGGGGGTAGGGGGCACCCTAGAACACACAAGTTGACAATTGTTTTAGCTGTGTGTTGTGCCCCCCTCCACGGTTACACACCTCAGTCATGTCGTCGTAGTGCTTAGGCAAAGCCCTGTGCCGGTAACTTCATCATCACCGTCACCATGCCATCGTGCTGACGAAACTCTCCCTCAACCTCAGCTGGATCTAGAGTTCGTGGGACGTCATCGAGCTGAACGTGTGCAGATCGCGGAGGTGCCGTACCTTTGGTACTAGGATCGGTCGGATCGTGAAGACGTACAACTACATCAACCGCGTTGTCATAACGCTTCCACTTTTGCTACGAGGGTACGTAGACAACACTCTCCCCTCTCGTTGCTATGCATCACCTAGTGATAGATCTTGCGCGATCGTAGGAATTTTTTTTGAAATTACTACGTTCCCCAACAGTGGCATTCGATCCAGGTCTATGCGTAGATGTTATATGCACGAGTAGAACACAAAGAGTTGTGGGCGATAATAGTCATACTGCTTACCAGCATGTCATACTTTGATTCGGCAGTATTGTTGGATGAAGCAGCTCAGACCAACATTACGCGTACGCTTACGCGAGACTGGTTCTACCGACGTGCTTTGCACATAGGTGGTTGGTGAGTGTCTGTTTCTCCAACTTTAGTTGAATCGAGTGTGGCTATGCTCGGTCCTTGTTGATGGTTAAAACAACACACTTGACGAAAAATCGTTGTGGTTTTGATGCGTAGGTAAGAACGTTCTTGCTAGAAGTCCGTAGCAGCCACGTAAAACTTGCAACAACAAAGTAGAGGACGTCTAACTTGTTTTTGCAGGGCTTGCTATGATGTGATATGGTCAAGGCATGATGTGATATAAATTGTTGTATGAGATGATCATGTTTTGTAACAAAGTTATCGGCAACTGGCAGGAGCCATATGGTTGTCGCTTTATTGTATGCAGTGCAATCGCCATGTAATTGTTTTACTTTATCACTAAGCAGTAGCGATAGTCGTAGTAACAATAGTTGGCGAGACGACAACGATGCTACGATGGAGATCAAGGTGTCGCGCCGGTGACGTTGGAGATCATGACGATGCTTCGGTGATGGAGATCATGAGCACAAGATTGATGATGGCCATATCATGTCACATATTTTGATTGCATGTGATATTTATCCTTTATGCATCTTATTTTGCTTAGAATGTCGGTAGCATTATAAGATGATCCTTTACTAAATTTCAAGATACAAGTGTTCTCCCTGAGTATGCACCATTGCTACAGTTTGTCATGCCGAGACACCACGTGATGATCAGGTGTGATAAGCTCTGTGTTCACATACAACAGGTGCAAGCCAATTTTGCACACGTATAATACTCGGGTTAAACTTTACGAGCCTAGCATATGCAGATATGGCCTCAGAACACTGAGACCGAAAGGTCAAGCATGAATCATATAACAGATATGATCAAAATAGTGATGTTCACCATTGAAAACTACTCCATTTCACGTGATGATCAGACATGGTTTAGTTGATTTGGATCACGTGATCACTTAGATGATTAGAAGGATGTCTATCTAAGTGGGAGTTCTTAAGTAATATGATTAATTGAACTTTAATTTATCATGAACTTAGTATCTGATAGTATTGAAGGAAATATGCCCTAGAGGCAATAATAAAGTTATTATTTATTTCCTTATATCATGATAAATGTTTATTATTCATGCTAGAATTGTATTAACCGGAAACATAATACATGTGTGAGTACATAGACAAACATAGTGTCACTAGTATGCCTCTACTTGACTAGCTCATTAATCAAAGATGGTTATGTTTCCTAACCATAGACATGTGTTGTCATTTGATTAACGGGATCACATCATTAGGAGAATGATGTGATTGACATGACCCATTCTATTAGCCTAGCACTTGATCGTTTAGTATATTGCTATTGCTTTCTTCATGACTTATACATGTTCCTGTAACTATGAGATTATGCAACTCCCGTTTACCGGAGGAACACTTTGGGTGCTACCAAACGTCACAACGTAACTGGGTGATTATAAAGGAGTACTACAGGTGTCTCCAAAGGTACATGTTGGGTTGGCGTATTTCGAGATTAGGTTTTGTCACTCCGATTGTGGGAGAGGTATCTCTGGGCCCTCTCGGTAATGCACATCACTATAAGCCTTGCAAGCAATGTAGCTAATGAGTTAGTTACAGAATGATGCATTACGTAACGAGTAAAGAGACTTGCCGGTAACGAGATTGAACTAGGTATTGGATACCGACGATCGAATCTCGGGCAAGTAACATGCCGATGACAAAGGGAACAACGTATGTTGTTATGCGGTTTGACCGATAAAGATCTTCGTAGAATATGTGGGAGCCAATATGAGCATCCAGGTTCCGCTATTGGTTATTGACCGAGAATAGTTCTAGGTCATGTCTACATAGTTCTCGAACCCGTAGGGTCCACACGCTTAAGGTTTCGATGACAATTATATTATGAGTTTATGAGTTTTGATGTACCGAAGGAGTTCGGAGTCCCGGATGAGATCGGGGACATGACGAGGAGTCTCGAAATAGTCGAGACGTAAAGATCGATATATTAGACAACTATATTCGAACATCAGAAAGGTTCCGAGTGATTCAGGTATTTTTCGGAGTACCGGGGAGTTACGGGAATACGGGGAAGAGTATTCGGCCTTAACGGGCCTTAGTGGGAAGGAGCCAGGAGGTGGCGCGCGCCCCTCCCAAGCCCATTCCGAATTGGACAAGGGGTTTGGGGCGCGGCCCCCCTCTCCCTTCCTTCTCCACTCCCCTCCTTTCCCCCCTTCTCCTAGTTGGACTAGGAAAGAAGGAGTCCTACTCCCGGTGGGAGTAGGACTCCCCTTGGCGCGCCCCTCCTTGGCCGGCCGCCCCCTCCCCCTTGGCTCCTTTATATACGGGGGCAAGGGGGCACCCCATGACACACAAGTTGATCTTCATGATCGTTCCTTAGTCGTGTGCGGTGCCCCCCTCCACCATATTCCACCTCGGTCATATCGTCGCGGAGTTTAGGTGAAGCCCTGCGCCGGTAGAACATCATCATCGTCACCACGCCGTCGTGCTGACGGAACTCATCCCCGACACTTTGCTGGATCGGAGTCCGGGGATCGTCATCGAGCTGAACGTGTGCTGAACTCGGAGGTGTCGTACATTCGGTGCTTGGATCGGTCGGATCGTGAAGACGTACGACTACATCAACCGCGTTGTCATAACGCTTCCGCTTACGGTCTATGAGGGTACGTGGACATTACTCTCCCCTCTCGTTGCTATGCCATCACCATGATCTTGCGTGTGCGTAGGAAATTTTTTTGAAATTACTACGTTCCCCAACAGTGGCATCCGAGCCTAGGTTTTATGCGTTGATGTTATATGCACGAGTAGAACACAAGTGAGTTGTGGGTGATATAAGTCATACTGCTTACCAACATGTCATACTTTGGTTCGGCGGTATTGTTGGATGAAGCGGTCCGGACCGACATTACGT
The DNA here is from genome assembly GCF_002162155.2 of Triticum dicoccoides. Classification (NCBI taxonomy): domain Eukaryota; kingdom Viridiplantae; phylum Streptophyta; class Magnoliopsida; order Poales; family Poaceae; genus Triticum; species Triticum dicoccoides. The sequence continues at coordinate 88,764,871 of NC_041393.1, read as the reverse complement.
GTACGCTTACGCGAGACTGGTTCTACCGACGTGCTTTTCACACAGGTGGCTGGCGGGTGTCAGTTTCTCCAACTTTAGTTGAACCGAGTGTGGCTACGCCCGGTCCTTGCGAAGGTTAAAACAGCACCAACTTGACAAACTATCGTTGTGGTTTTGATGCGTAGGTAAGAACGGTTTTTGCTAAGCCCGTAGCAGCCACGTAAAATTTGCAACAACAAAGTAGAGGACGTCTAACTTGTTTTTGCAGGGCATGTTGTGATGTCATATGGTCAAGACGTGATGCTATATTTTATTGTATGAGATGATCATGTTTTGTAACCGAAGTTATCGGCAACTGGCAGGAGCCATATGGTTGTCGCTTTATTGTATGCAATGCAATCACCCTGTAATGCTTTACTTTATCACTAAGCGGTAGCGATACTCGTAGAAGCATAAGATTGGCGAGACGACAATGATGCTACGATGGAGATCAAGGTGTCGTGCCGGTGACGATGGTGATCATGACGGTGCTTCGGAGATGGAGATCACAAGCACAAGAGATGGCCATATCATATCACTTATATTGATTGCATGTGATGTTTATCCTTTATGCATCTTATCTTGCTTTGATTGACGGTAGCATTTTAAGATGATCTCTCACTAAATTATCAAGAAGTGTTCTCCCTGAGTATGCACCATTGCCAAAGTTCGTCGTGCCCAGACACCACGTGATGATCGGGTGTGATAAGCTCAACGTCCATCTACAATGGGTGCAAGCCAGTTTTGCACACACAGAATACTCAGGTTAAACTTGACGAGCCTAGCATATGCAGATATGGCCTCAGAACACGGAGACCGAAAGGTCGAGAGTGAATCATATAGTAGATATGATCAACATAATGATGTTCACCATTGAAAACTACTCCATCTCACGTGATGATCGGTTATGGTTTAGTTGATTTGGATCACGTGATCACTTAGATGACTAGAGAGATGTCTGTCTGAGTGGGAGTTCTTAAGTAATATGATTAATTGAACTTAAATTTATCATGAACTTAGTCCTGGTAGTATTTTGCAAATTATGTTGTAGATCAATAGCTTGCATTATTGCTTTCATATGTTTATTTTGATATGTTCCTAGAGAAAATTGTGTTGAAAGATGTTGGTAGCAATGATGCAGATTGGATCCGTGATCTGAGATTTATCCTCATTGCTGCATAGAAGAATTATGTCCTTAATGCACCACTAGGTGACAGACCTATTGCAGGAGCAGATGCAGATGTTATGAACGTTTGGCTAGCTCAATATAATGACTACTTGATAGTTTAGTGCACCATGCTTAACGGCTTAGAATCGGGACTTGAAAGACGTTTTGAACGTCATGGACCATATGAGATGTTCCAGGAGTTGAAGTTAATATTTCAAGCAAATACCCGAGTTGAGAGATATGAAGTCTCCAACAAGTTCTATGGCTAAAAGATGGAGGAGAATCGCTCAACTAGTGAGCATGTGCTCAGATTGTCTGGGTACTACAATCGCTTGAATCAAGTGGGAGTTAATCTTCTAGATAAGATAGTGATTGACAGAGTTCTCTAGTCACCATCACCAAGTTAGTAGAACTTTGTGATGAACTACAGTATGCAAGGGATGACGAAAACGATTCCCGAGCTCTTCGTGATGTTGAAATCGACGAAGGTAGAAATCAAGAAAGAGCATCAAGTGTTGATGGTTGACAAGATCACTAGTTTCAAGAAAAGGGCAAAGGGAAATAAAGGGAAACTTCAAGTAGAATGACAAGCAAGTTGTCACTCCCGTGAAGAAGCCCAAAGCTGGATCAAAGCCTGAAACTGAGTGATTATACTGCAAAGGAAATGGTCACTAGAAGCGGAAATGCCCTGAATATTTGGTGGATAAGAAGGATGGCAAAGTGAACAAGGGTATATTTGATATACAGGTTATTCATGTGTACCTTACTAGTGTTTATAGTAGCCCCTGAGTATTTGATACTTGTTCGGTTGCTAAATATTAGTAACTCGAAACAGGAGTTACAGAATAAACAGAGACTAGTTGAGGGTGAAGTGACGATGTGTGTTGGAAGTGGTTCCAAGATTGATATGATCATCATCGCACACTCCCTATACTTTCGGGATTAGTGTTAAACCTAAATAAATGTTATTTGGCGTTTGCGTTGAGCATGAATATGATTTGATCATGTTTATTGCGATACAGTTATTCATTTAAAGTCAAAGAATAATTGTTGTTCTATTTACATGAATAAAACCTTCGATGGTCATACACCCAATGAAAATAGTTTGTTGGATCTCGATCGTAGTAATACACATATTCATAATATTGATGCTAAAAGATGCAAAGTTGATAATGATAGTGCAACTTATTTGTGGCACTGCCGTTTGGGTCATATCGGTGTAAAGTGCATGAAGAAACTCCATAAAGATGGATTTTTGGAATCTCTTGGTTATGAATCATTTGATGCTTGCGAACCATTCCTTTTGGGCAAGATGACTAAAACTCCGTTCTCCGGAACAATGGAACGAGCTACTGACTTGATGGAAATAATACATATCGATGTATACGGTCCAATGAGTGTTGATGCTCGTGGCGGGTATCGTTATTTTCTGACCTTCACAAGATGAATTGAGCAGATATGAGTATATCTACTTAATGAAGCACAAGTCTGAAACATTTGGAAAGTTCAAAGAATTTCAAAGTGAAGTGGAGAATGATCGTAACAAGAAAATAAAGTTTCTGCAATTTGATCGCGGAGACAAATATTTGAGTTACAAGTTTGGTCTTCAATTAAAATAATGTGGAATAGTTTCACAAACTCATGCCACCTGGAACACCACAGCTTAATGGTGTGTCCGAATGTCATGACAGTACTTTATTGGATATAGTGCAATCTATGATGTCTCTTACCGATTTACCACTATCATTTTGGGGTTATGCATTAAAGACAGCTGCATTCACTTTAAATAGGGCACCATCAAAATCCGTTGAGACGACGCCTTATGAACTGTGGTTTGGCAAGAAACCAAAGTTGTCGTTTCTTAAAGTTTGGGGCTGCGATGCTTATGTGAAAAAGTTTTCACCTGATAAGATCAAACCCAAATCGGAGAAGTGCGTCTTCATAGAATACCCAAAGGTAACTATTGGGTACACATTCTATCACAGATCTGAAAGCAAGATTCGTTGCTAAGATGGATCCTTTCTAGAGAAGGAGTTTCTCTCGAAAGAAGTGAGTGGGAGGAAAGTAGAACTTGATAAGGTATTGTACCTTCTCCCAAATTGGAAAGTAGTTCATCACAGAAATCAGTTCCAGTGATGCCTACACCGATTAGTGAGGAAGTTAATGATGATGATCATGAAGCTTCAGATCAAGTTACTACCGAACCTCGTAGGTCTTCCAGAATAAGATCCGCACCAAAGTGGTATGGTAATCCCGTTATAGAAGTCATGTTACTAGACCATGATGAACCTACGAACTATGAGGAAGCGATGATGAGCCCAGATTCCGCGAAATGGCTTGAGGCCATAAAATCTGAGATATGATCCATGTATGAGAACAAAGTATGGACTTTGATTGACTTGCTCGATGATCAGCAAGCCATGTTAAATAAATGGATCTTCAAGAGGAAGACGGACACTGATAGTAGTGTTACTATCTACTAAGCTCGACTTATTGTGAAAGGTTTTCAACAAGTTCAAGGTGTTGAATACGATGAGATTTTCTCACTCGTATCGAAGCTTAAGTCTATCCGAATCATGTTAGCAATTGTCACATGTTATGAAATATGGCAAATGGATGTCAAAAACTACATTCTTTAATGGATTTATTAAAGAAGAGTTGTATATGATGCAACCAGAAGGTTTTGTTAATCCTAAAGGTATTAACAAAATGTGCAAGCTCCAACGATCCATCAATGGACTGGTGCAAGCATCTCGGAGTTGGAATATACGCTTTGATGAGTTGATCAAAGCATATGGTTTTATACAGACTTTTGGAAAGGCCTGTATTTACAATAAAGTGAGTGGGAGCTCTGTAGCATTTCTGATATTATATGTGCAAGACATATTGTTGATTGGAAATGATATAGAATTTCTGGATAGCATAAAAGGATACTTGAATAAAAGGTTTTTCAATGAAAGACCATGGTGAAGCTGCTTACATATTGAGCATCAAGATCTATTGAGATAGATCAAGACCCGACCACGGCAGAAAGTTTTTTCAATAAAAGGTTTTTCAATAAAAGGTTTTTCAATGAAAGTTTTTTCAATAAGTACATACCTTGTCAAGATTTTGAAATAGTTCAAAATGGAACAGTCAAAGAAAGAGTTCTTTCTTGTGTTGCAAAGGTGTGAAATTGAGTAAGACTCAAGACCCGACCACGGCAGAAAATAGAAAGAGAATGAAAGTCATTCCCTATGCATCAGTCATAGATTTTATAAAAGTATGCCATGGACCAGACCTATTGTATACTCTGCCCTGGTTTGGCAAGGGAGTACAATAGTGATCTAGGAGTAGATCACTGGACATTGATCAAAATTATCCTTAGTAGAATAAGGATATGTTTCTCAATTATGGAGGTGATAAAAAAGTTCGTCGTAAAGAGTTACATCGATGCAAGCTTTTACACCGATCCAGATGACTCTAAGTCTCAATCTGGATACATATTGAAAGTGGGAGCAATTAGCTAGAGTAGCTCCGTGCAAAGCATTGTAGACATAGAATATTTGCAAAATACATACGACTCTGTAATATGACAGACCCGTTGACTAAACTTCTCTCACGAGCAAAACATGATCATACCTTAGTACTCTTTGGGTGTTAATCACATAGCGATGTGAACTAGATTATTGACTCTAGTAAACCCTTTGGGTGTTGATCACATGATGATGTGAACTATGGGTATTAATCACATACAGATGTGAATATTGGTGTTAAATCACATGATGATGTGAACTAGATTATTGACTCTAGTGCAAGTGGGAGACTGAAGGAAATATGCCCTAGAGGCAATAATAAAGTTATTATTTATTTCCTTATATCATGATAAATGTTTATTATTCATGCTAGAATTGTATTAACCGGAAACATAATACATGTGTGAATACATAGACAAACATAGTGTCACTAGTATGCCTCTACTTGACTAGCTCATTAATCAAAGATGGTTATGTTTCCTAACCATAGACATGTGTTATCATTTGATTAATGGGATCACATCATTAGGAGAATGATGTGATTGACATGACCCATTCCGTTAGCCTAGCACTTGATCGTTTAGTATATTGCTATTGCTTTCTTCATGACTTATACATGTTCCTGTAACTATGAGATTATGCAACTCCCTTTTACCGGAGGAACACTTTGGGTGCTACCAAACGTCACAACGTAACTGGGTGATTATAAAGGAGTACTACAGGTGTCTCCAAAGGTACATGTTGGGTTGGCGTATTTCGAGATTAGGTTTTGTCACTCCGATTGTCGGAGAGGTATCTCTGGGCCCTCTCGGTAATGCACATCACTATAAGCCTTGCAAGCAATGTAGCTAATGAGTTAGTTACGGAATGATGCATTACGTAACGAGTAAAGAGACTTGCCGGTAACGAGATTGAACTAGGTATTGGATACCGATGATCGAATCTCGGGCAAGTAACATGCCGATGACAAAGGGAACAATGTATGTTGTTATGCGGTTTGACCGATAAAGATCTTCGTAGAATATGTGGGAGCCAATATGAGCATCCAGGTTCCGCTATTGGCTATTGATCGAGAATAGTTCTAGGTCATGTCTACATAGTTCTCGAACCCGTAGGGTCCGCACGTTTAAGGTTTCGATGACAGTTATATTATGAGTTTATGAGTTTTGATGTACCGAAGGAGTTCTGAGTCTCGGATGAGATCTGGGACATGACGAGGAGTCTCGAAATGGTCGAGACGTAAAGATAGATATATTGGACGACTATATTCGAACATCAGAAAGGTTCCGAGTGATTCGGGTATTTTTCGGAGTACCGGGGAGTTACGGGAATACAGGGAAGAGTATTGGGCCTTAACGGGCCTTAGCGGGAAGGAGCCAGGAGGTGGCGCGCGCCCCTCCCAAGCCCAGTCCGAATTGGACAAGGGGTTTGGGGCGCGGCCCCCCTCTCCCTTCCTTCTCCACTCCCCTCCTTTTCCCCCTTCTCCTAGTTGGACTAGGAAAGATGGAGTCCTACTCCCGGTGGGAGTAGGACTCCCCTTGGCGCGCCCCTCCTTGGTCGGCCGCCCCCTCCCCCTTGGCTCCTTTATATACGGGGGCAAGGGGGCACCCCATGACACACAAGTTGATCTTCGTGATCATTCTTTAGCCGTGTGCGGTGCCCCCCTCCACCATATTCCACCTCGGTCATATCGTCGGGGAGTTTAGGCGAAGCCCTGCGCCGGTAGAACATCATTATCGTCACCACGCCGTCGTGCTGACAGAACTCATTCCCGATACTTTGCTGGATCGGAGTCCGAGGATTGTCATCGAGCTGAACGTGTGCTGAACTTGGAGGTGACGTACGTTCGGTGCTTGGATCGGTCGGATCGTGAAGACGTACGACTACATCAACCGCGTTGTCATAACGCTTCCACTTACGGTCTATGAGGGTATGTGGACATTACTCTCCCCTCTCGTTGCTATGCCATCACCATGATCTTGCGTGTGCGTAGGAAATTTTTTTGAAATTACTACGTTCCCCAACAAGTATTTTGCATGTCTATGTTGTTGTAGATCAATGGCCTGTGCTACCGTTCCTTTGAATTTTAATGTGTTCCTAGAGAAAGCTAAGTTGAAAGATGATGGCAGCAACTACACGGACTGGGTCCGTAACTTGAGGATTATCCTCATTGCTGCACAGAAGAATTACGTCCTGGAAGCACCGTTGGGTGCCACGCCTGCTGCAGATGCTACTGATGACGTTAAGAATGTCTGGCAGAGCAAAGCTGATGACTACTTGATAGTTCAGTGTGCCATGTTTTACGGCTTAGAATCGGGACTTCAAAGACGTTTTGAACGTCATGGAGCATACGATATGTTCCAAGAGTTGAAGTTAATATTTCAAGCAAATGCCTAAGCTAAGAGTCTCCAATAAGTTTTACAGCTGCAAAATGGAGGAGAATAGTTCTGTCAGTGAACACATACTCAAAATGTCTGGGTATCATAATCACTTGACTCAGCTGGGAGTTGATCTTCCAGTTGATTGTGTCATTGACAGAGTTCTTCAATTACTGTCACCAAGCTATAAAGGCTTCGTGATGAACTATAATATGCAAGGTATGAACAAGACTATTCTCGAGCTCTTCACGATGCTAAAGGCCACAGAGGTAAAAATCAAAAAGGAGCATCAACTGTTGATGGTCAATAAGACCACTAGTTTCAAGAAAAAGGGCAAAGGGAAGAAAGAGAACTTCAAGAAGAACGACGAAAAGGTTGCTGCTCAAGACAAGAAACCCAAGTCTGGACCTAATCCTGAAACTGAGTGCTTCTATTGCAAAGGGACTGGTCACTGGAAGCGAAACTGCCCCAAGTATTTAGCGGATAAGAAGGATGGCAAAGTGAAAGGTATATTTGATATACATGTTATTGATGTGTACTTAACTAATGCTCGCAGTAGCGTCTAGGTATTTGATATTGGTTCTGTTGCTCATATTTGCAACTCGAAATAGGGGCTGCGGATTAGGCGAAGATTGGCTAAGGACGAGGTGACGATGCGCGTGGGAAATGGTTCCAAAGTCGATGTGATCGCGGTCGGCACACTACCTCTACATCTACCATCAGGATTAGTTTTAGACCTGAATAATTGTTATTTTGTGCCACCGTTGAGCATGAACATTATATATGGATCTTATTTAATGTGAGACGGTTATTCATTTAAATCAGAGAATCATGGTCATTCTATTTATATGAGTAATATCTTTTATGGTCATGCACCCTTGCTGAGTGGTCTATTTTTGTTGAATCTCGATAGTAGTGATACACATATTCATAGTGTTGAAGCCAAAAGATTGAAGTTTAATAATAATAGTGCAACTTATTTGTGGCACTGCCGTTTGGGTCATATCGGTGTAAAGCGCATGAAGAAACTCCATGCCGATGTACTTTTGGAATCACTTGATTGTGAATCACTTGGTGCTTGCGAACCATGCCTTATGGGCAAGATGACTAAAACTCCGTTCTCTGGAACAATGGAACGAGCTACTGACTTGTTGGAAATAATACATACCGATGTATGCGGTCCAATGAATATTGATGCTTGTGGTGGGTATCATTATTTTCTTACCTTCACAGATGATTTAAGTAGATATGGTTATATCTACTTAATGAAGCATAAGTCTGAAACATTTGAAAAGTTCAAAGAATTTTAGAGTGAAGTGGAAAATCATCGTAACAAGAAAATAAAGTTTCTACGATCTGATCGTGGAGGAGAATATTTGAGTTACGAGTTTGGTCTTCATTTGAAACAACATGGGGTAGTTTCACAATTAACGCCACCTGGAACACCACAGCGAAATGGTGTGTCTGAACGTCGTAACTGTACTTTATTAGATATGGTGCGATCTATGATGTCTCTTACTGATTTACCGCTATCGTTTTAGGGTTATGCTTTAGAGATGACTGGATTCACTTTAAATAGGGCACCATCAAAATTCATTGAGACGACGCCTTATGAATTGTGGTTTGGCAAGAAATCAAAGTTGTCGTTTCTCAAAGTTTGGGGCTGCGATGCTTATGTGAAAAGGCTTCAACCTGATAAGCTCGAACCCAAATCGGAGAAGTGCGTCTTCATAGGATACCCAAAGGAAACTGCTGGGTACACCTTCTATCACGGATCCGAAGGCAAATCTTTGTTGCTAAGAATGGGTCCTTTCTAGAGAAGGAGTTTCTCTCGAAAGAAATGAGTGGGAGGAAAGTAGAACTGAATGAGGTAGCTGTACCTTCTCCCTTATTGGAAAGTAGTTCATCACAGAAATCAGTTCCCGTGATTCCTACACCAATTAGTGAGGAAGCTAATGATGATGATCATGAAGCTTCATATCAAGTTACTACCGAACCTTGTAGGTCTTCCAGAGTAAGATCCGCACCAGAGTGGTACGGTAATCCTGTTCTGGAAGTCATGTTACTAGACCATGATGAACCTACGAACTATGAGGAAGTGATGATGAGCCCAGATTCCGCGAAATGGCTAGAGGCCATGAAATCTGAGATGGGATCCATGTATGAGAACAAAGTGTGGACTTTGGTGGACTTGCCCGATGATTGGCAAGCCATAGAAGATAAATGGATCATTAAGAAGAAGACCGACGTAGATGGTAATGTTAGTCTTTACAAAGCTCGACTTGTTGCGAAAGGTTTTCGACAAGTTCAAGGAGTTGACTATGATGAGACTTTTTCACCCATAGCGATGCTTAAGTCTGTCTTAATCATGTTAGCAATTGCTGCATTTTATGATTATGAAATTTGGCAAATGGGTGTCAAAAATGCATTCGTGAATGGATTTCTCGAAAAAGAGTTGTATATGATGCAACTGGAAGGTTTTGTCGATCCAAAGGGTGCAAACAAAGTGTGCAAGCTCCAGTGATCCATTTATGGACTGGTGCAAGCCTCTCAGAGTTGGAATAAACGCTTTGATAGTGTGATCAAAGCATATGGTTTTATACAGACTTTTGGAGAAGCCTGTATTTATAAGAAAGTGAGTGGGAGCTATGTAGCATTCTAATCTTATATGTAGATGACATATTGTTGATTGGAAATGCTATAGAATTTCTGGATAGCATAAAGGGATACCTGAATAAGAGTTTTTCTATGAAAGACCTCGGAGAAGCTGCTTGCATATTGGGCATCAAGATCTATAGAGATAGATCAACACGCTTAATTGGACTTTCACAAAGCACATACCTTGATAAAGTTTTGAAGAAGTTAAAAATGGATCAGTCAAAGAAAGGGTTCTTGCCTGTGTTACAAGGTGTGAAGTTGAGTCAGACTCGATGCCCGACCACTACAGAAGATAGAGAGAAAATGAAAGTCATTCCCTATGCTTCAGCCATAGGTTCTATCATGTATGCAATGCTGTGTACCAGACCTGATGTATGTCTTGCCATAAGCATAGTAGGGAGGTACGAAAGTAATCCTGGAGTGGAGCACTAGACAGCGGTCAAAAACATCCTGAAATACCTGAAAGGGACTAAGGATATGTTTCTCATTTATGGAGATGAATAAGACCTCGTTGTAAACAGTTACATTGATGCAAGCTTTGACACTGATCCGGATGACTCTAAGTCACAAACCGGATACGTGTTTTTATTGAATGGAGGAGCCATCAGTTGGTGCAGTTCCAAGCAGAGTGTCGTGGCGGGATCTACATGTGAAGCGGAGTACATTGCTGCTTCAGAAGCAGCAAATGAAGGAGCTTGGATGAAGGAGTTCATATCCGATCTAGGTGTCATACCTAGTGCATTGGGTCCAATAAAAATCTTTTGTGATAATACTGGTGCAATTGCCTTGGCAAAGGAATCTAGATTTCAAAAGAGAACCAAGCACATCAACACACGCTTCAATTTCATCCGTCATCAAGTGTCGGAGGGGGACATACAGATTTGCAAGATACACATGGATCTGAATGTTGCAGACCCGTTGACTAAGCCTCTTCCATGAGCAAAACATGATCAGCACCAAAGCTACATGGGTGTTAGAATCATTACTATGTAATATAGATTATTGAGTCTAGTGCAAGTGGGAGACTGAAGTAAATATGCCCTAGAGGCAATAATAAAGTTATTATTTATTTCCTTAATTCATGATAAATGTTTATTATCCATGCTAGAATTGTATTAACCGGAAACTTAGTACATGTGTGAATACATAGACAAAACATATAGTCCCTAGTATGCCTCTACTTGACTGGCTCGTTAATCAAACATGGTTATGTTTCCTAACCATAGACATGTGTTGTCATTTGATGAACGGGGTCACATCATTAGGAGAATGATGGGATGTACATGACCCATCCGCTAGCTTAGCATTATGATCGTGTCAGTTTTATTGCTACTGCTTTCTTCATGACTTATACGAGTTCCTCAGACTATGAGATTATGCAACTCCCGAATACCGAAGGAACACTTTGTGTGCTACCAAACGTCACAACGTAAATGGGTGATTATAAAGGTGCTCTACAGGTGTCTCCGAAGGTGTTTGTTGGGTTGGCATAGATCGAGATTAGGATTTGTCACTCCGTGTTTCGGAGAGGTCTCTCTGGGCCCTCTCGGTGATACTCATCACTATAAGCCTTGCAAGCGTTGTGACTAATGAGTTAGTTGCGGGATGAAGTATTACAGAACGAGTAAAGAGACTTGCCGGTAATGAAATTGAACTAGGTATTGAGATACCGACGATCGAATCTCGGGAAAGTAACATATCGATGACAAAGGGAACAACGTATGTTGTTATGCGGTTTGACCGATAAAGATCTTCGTAGAATATGTAGGGACCAATATGAGCATCCAGGTTCCTCTATTGGTTATTGATCGGAGACGTGTCTCGGTCATGTCTACATAGTTCTCGAACTCGTAGGGTCCGCACGCTTAACGTTCGATGACGATTGGTATTATGAGTTTATGTGATATGATGTACCGAAGATTGTTCGGAGTCCCGGATATGATCACGGACATGACGAGGAGTCTCTAAATGGTTGAGACATAAAGATTGGTATATTGGACGACTATATTCGAACACCGGAAGTGTTCCGGAGAAGTTTCAAATAAAATCGAAGTGCTGGAGGGTTACTGGAACACCCCGGGGAACTAATGGGCCTCGATGGGCCCTAGTGGAGAGAGAGGGGGGCGGCCACGGTAGGCCGCGCGCTCCCTCCCCTTGAGTCCGAATAGGACAAGGAAGGGGGCGGCGTCCCCCTTGCCTTCCCCCTCTCCCTCTCCTTCCTTTCTCCTTTCTCCCTTTAGGTGGAAACCTACTAGGACTTGGAGTTCTAGTAGGATTCCCCTATTAGGGCATGCCCTAGGAAGGGTCGGCCGGCCTCCCCCTTGCTCCTTTATATACGGGGGCAAGGGGGCACCCTAGAACATACAAGTTGACAATTGTTTTAGCCATGTGGGGTGGCCCCATCCACAGTTACACACCTCGGTCATATCGTCATAGTGCTTAGGCGAAGCCCTGCGCCGGTAACTTCATCATCGCTGTCACCACGCCGTCATGCTGACGAAACTCTTCCTCGACGTCAGCTGGATCTAGAGTTCGTGGGACGTCACCGAGCTGAACGTGTGCAGATCACGGAGGTGTTGTACCTTCAATACTAGGATCGGTCCGATCGTGAAGACGTACGACCACATCAACCGTGTTGTCATAACGCTTCCGCTTTCGGTCTACGAGGGTACGTAGACAACACTCTCCCCTCTCATTACTATGCATCACCTAGTGATAGATCTTGCGTGATCGTAGGAATTTTTTTGAAATTACTGCGTTCCCCAACAATTTCATCTAGTCACTTTCATCATGTTGGCTTAATTCCTGTTCGCTACTTTGATAATTTGATATGTGGGTGGACCGGTGCTTAGGTGTTGTTTTTACTTGAAGAAACCTCCTACTTATGATTAACCCTCTCGCAAGCATCCATAACTACGAGAAAAGTATTAAGAATAAATTCTAACCACAACATTAAACTTTTGGATCCAGCGCATAAACTGGGGTTTAAGCTTCTGTCACTCTCGCAACCCATCATCTAATAACTACTCCACAATGCATTCCCTTAGGCCCAAATATGGTGAACTGTCATGTAGTCGACGTTCACATGACACCACTAAAGGAATCACAACATACATATCATCAAAATATCGAACACATATCAAGTTCACATGATTACTTGCAACATGATTTCTCCTGTGACCTGAAGAACAAAAGTAACTACTCACGAATGATAATCATGCTCAAAATCATAGGGGTATTAAATAGCATAATGGATCTGAACATATAATCTTCCATCAAATAAATCATATAGTAATCAACTACAAGATGTAATCAACACTACTAGTCACCCACAAGCACCAATCTATAGTCCCGGTACAAAAATTGAACACAAGAGATGAACTAGGGTTTGAGAGGAGTTGGTGTTGTTGGAGATGTTGATGAAGATAGCCCTCCCCAAGATGAGAGAGTTGTTGGTGATGATGATGACGACAATTTCCCCCTCCGGGAGGGAAGTTCCCCCGGCGGAATCGCTCCGCCGGAGGGCAAAAGTGCTCCTGCCCAAGTTCCGTCTCGAGACGGCGGCGCTTCGCCCGAAAGTCCTCTCCTTATTTTTTTTTCTAGGTCAAAATGGCTTATATACCAGAAGAGGGGCACCGGAGGTGGGCCTGGGTGAGCACAACCCACCAGGGCGCGCCTGGGCTCCCTGGCACGCCCAGGTGGGTTGTGCCCACCTGGTGGGCCCCCTCTGGTACTTATTGACTCCAAAAATTCTTATTTATTCCATAAAAAATCCTCGTGAACTTTCAGCTCATTTGGAGTTGTGTAGAATATGTACAACTTATACTCAATCAAGGCGTGCAGGTCATCTTGCTCTTTTACCGAAAAAGGCTTTAGCCACATCAAGCTACATATTCTACACAACTCCAAATGAGCTGAAAGTTCACGAGGATTTTTTAAATAATGGCGTGTACTTCCTCCATTCCAGAGTAATTTGATTTCTACTTGATTGAGTATAATTTGTACATATTCTACACAACTTCCTAAAGATAAGGTAGAAGATTGATTACAAATTATACTCAATCAAGTAGAAATCAAATTACTCTGGAATGGAGGAAGTACACGCCATTATTTAGAAAAACGTACACGCCATTATTTAGCATGTTATAAATGGATGACCTGCACTTCAAAAGAAAATTGTGCAACCTGTACTCGCCATTTTTATTTTTTTTGGCGGGGACTGAACTACTCACCTTCCGCAGTCCCTAGCACTAGTAGCACTAGTATGCCTGCCAAGCACAAGCTTCAACTTTGAGTGCACGACTAAAATGGAGCAGTGCACGTGGTAAGCACGAGAAAATCCAGACCGGATCCAGCTAGACTAATAAATCGACAGGTAGATAAAGGTTATGGGTTTATGGACGGTCGTAGCCCATGACGCCCATCCCGTAATAATAAAAATGTGACTCATCAAGAACAGCTGAGATAGTAATAGCGATTTGCTTCAGTAATGGTGTTTGTTGGCAGGTACTAGCTGTGAGCAAGGATAGCCACCAGCCCACCAGCGACGGCTGCACGGTGCGAGCTGCAAGCTTGCAACGCCTACTTTTTTTTATCCTTGGGGAGACCAGCTTTTTTTTAGGCTTGCAAATACTACTTTCGTCCTGATTTACTAGTACACCATGTATTTTGGGTCATATTCTGATCATATTTTTATATAAGTTATGCATAGCAAAAAAATCATTGTAAAGTAGTACACTAAAATTCGAATCCAACAATGCAATTTCGCTGAAATGCATTAATTATTATTTTAATAGTCAAATATATGGTCAAACTTTGAGTCTAAAATACGAAGGGGACTAATAAACACGACCGGTCATTCACATGCTTTTTTTTTGCGCTTGTTTTTTCTGCTGATGTTGATCGTTGGCCGGTTCACCTGGTTGACCCGGTCGACCATTGACTGGTTTACTTATTTGCAAAGTTCCCATGATTGGCAAATATTTTTTTCTTCAAAATTCATAATTTTTTCAGAATTCAAAGAAGTTCATGACCAAGTTTTTTTTGGTGAATTTTAGAAAATGGTTCATGAAGTAGAACAACAAGATTACAAATTCCAAAAAATATCATGAATACAATTTTATTTTACGAATTTAAAAAAACTTGTGAATTCAAAAAGTTCAAGAAATTGAAAAAGTTCATGTATTCAATAAAATTCAAAATAAAATTGTTCATAAAACTAAAATTTAAAAAAGAAAACGAAATGATTAAAAAAACTAGGTTAGAATCTCTCAAAAGCTTTCAAAAACGGCCTGGAACTTTTCCAAAGCCGGAGACAGCACTCTGAGGAAGCTTACATGAGCCAGCCCATCTACCTACCACGTGAGCGCCGGTATGCGGGTATGCATGTATTTGGCACATAAAATGAGTACTAGACAACTAATCAGCGACTACTTTTTGGGAGGCCCCGCAAGGGTCACTTCAGCCGTCGCCACATGTCATGTGTTGGCTGCTCTCTCTGATTTTTCTTGAACGCGTATTCGGCATTTAGATGAATTTTTCTCGCCTTTTCTTGGCTTTTCGGTTTTCCCCGGGTTTCCCTTATGTTTTGGACTAAAGTAGAAAAAATAGAAAAAATAGCAAAAAAACACAATTTTTTTTCTTTTTCTTCTGTGAGAGACATGAATTTGTTTCCGCAAGAGGCACATTCGTGCCTCTGAAAAAATAAAACACATTTCTTTTTTTTTCTTATGCGAATGACATATATTTACTTCTTGTGGAGGCACAGATTATCTTCCGTGAGAGACACAATCATGCCTCTCGGAAAAGGAAAAAAAATATGGACTTTTTCTTCTGCAAGGCACATATTTACTTCTCGTCGGGGCACGGAATTACTTCCATGAGGGGCACAATTGTGCCTCTTAAAAAGGGGGAAAACATGATTTTTTTTTTCTTTCACGAGAGGCACAGATTTATTTCTACAGGAGGCATGGATTTTCTTCCGTGAAAGGCATAGTTGTATCACTTGGAAAAGGGAAAAAAATGCTTCATTTTTTCGCGAGAAGTACAAATTTACTTCTCACAAAGGCATGAATTTTCTCCCGCGAGAAGCACTGTAAAACATGTTTTATTTTCTTTTTATTTCGCGAGAGGTACAAATTCGCTTCTCGTATAGGCACACTTCTGCCTTAAGGGAAAAAAGTGCTCCTGGTTCGGTTTTTACTCTGTTTTTATGAGAAAAAAATTCATTGAAACCTATCAACCCAATATCTAGTTTAAGATAAGGAATCCAACGGTGAAAACGGCTGAAGACTTAGACGCGTGGTTTAAAAGATAATACATTTTGAATAAATGAATTTAAGAAAAAAAGGAAAAACTTCATTTTACAACAAGTGGCGGACATGTGGTGAGCCACCTGTCGCAACCTAGAAAGGCGAAGACAACTTTTTAAAAAAGTACTACTTAATTAGTAATTTCGTCAAATAAGGTTTGGCACCGGCTTAGAGCGATCCCGATGGTAACATCGCTTGCAGCAGCGCACAGTCAGTCGGTCCATCAACCAGGGTAGGCCACGTGTTTGCTTTGAGTCTGCATTATACGCGTATTCTAGGCGTGAGTATAGAATAATTTATTCTAAACCCCAGTAATGGTACATACAAAATATAACAACATGATATATAAAATATAGTAATTTTTCATAAAATGTGATAAATTATAAATTTGGATAATAAAAAATATTTTCAGAATTACTACATTTTGCACACCATTTTACTAGATTTTGTATATAGCGTTACTAGGGGGTGTAGAATAAGCTATTTTACACTCACGCTTAGAATAGCATTACTCTATGTATAAAATGTTTGCATAACTTTGAAAACATCGACATCATTCAAAAAAGTTCGTGCCAATCAAAAAATGTTTGCGCATTTAAAAAGTATCTTCATTACATTTTAAACAAAAATTATAAAATGTAAAAAAAACGCTTTATTAGTATGAAAAATGTTCTGGATAATTCAAAAAATGCATGTGGCATTTTAAAAATATGTTTGTATTTTTTCAAAATGTTTATACAATGTTAAAAAACGGTATGCGTAGCTAAAAAAGTACATGTCATTTATAAACATGTTTCCCACAGTTATAAATTTGTTTGCATAGCTAAAAGTATATGTTCATGAAATTTGGCAAAACAAATATTTATACAATGTAAAAAATATTCCTGTAGTTTAGGAAAATGTTTCACGCCATCAAATAAATGTCAATATGTATTTGGAAAATGTTCTGTTCGAAAGAATGTTCCAAACATGTATTTTGAAAAAATGTACAACATGTATTTGAAAAATGTTAAACGTGTATCAGAAAAATGTTCCACATGTATATGAAAAACATACAGTGTGTATTGAAAAAGTAGTGATGTGTTGGAAAAAACAAATAAAACCCGAAAATTACTAAAGAAAGCCGGTGATGAAATGTGGAAAAACAAAAAAAATGGAAAAAGGAAACAAAGAACCCCATTGAAACGAATTGGAAACTGAGTCGCTAGCTCGCTGGAGGGCAGAGAAAGGAGAAGAAAACGGGCCTGCCCGGTAATGCATCTCCCCAAAATAATCTTTTAGGCGAGACATGTCGTACCATCACAGTAAGTGATGTATAGCTCTGGCGGTTGCAGGCCTGTGGTCGCAAAGTGCAATTCCTATTTGATGCCTGACAAAACGCATAGGGAGAGACATGTTGACCTTGCGTATCGATTCCACTAATTTTCCTTAGCATTCCTTCTATATGCGGTTCCATCGATTTTTTTTAGAGTTCATTATGTAAGCCCGGTCTTTCTATTTCGTTTTCTTTGACATTTCCCATTTCTTTGATTCTGTCCGTTTTTTCTTGGTTTAGGGGGTTGGACTACTGTCTTCTTTATGTTTTTAAGCATTATTTCAGTTTTTAATTTATTTTGTGTTGCTTTTGCTTCTACTATTTTATTCATGAATCTAATATCCTGTTCTTTTTGTATTTTTTGTTCTATTTTTTATTTTTATTAGTAAGAATACATTGTCTAAGTGTGTACATGAATATTTTAAAAATATAAGGTAATTTTTCTAACAAAATTGTAAACATTTTACCTATACAATTTAAATAATTTTTAAACATGGTGAACACTTTTTTAAACATGACAACATTTTTGTATACACGTTGAACAATTTTTAACACACATACACGTGGAAACTTTATTTAAACATGAAGAAAAAATTAAGTACACAGAGAAACTTAAAAAAATGTTCACGCACGTGTTTCACAATTTTAAAAAAAAAAATAAGGTAATTTACAAAATTTCATGTACCTAAAATATGTTCACATTTTTTTGTTTTAAGCTAAAAAGACATAGAAAAGGCAAAGCAAACCAAGAATATAAAAAGAACACATTAGAAGAATAGTTTATTTTGTCAAAGTATGTGAAACACTTTTGTTGAATAATTGAACAATATATTGTAACAGCATAATTTTTTACATTTTACTTTTTAAAAATAAATTGTAGAAATGAAAGAGAACCAGCCGTAAAACAGATAGGAAACCAGAAAACCCAAAAGAAGGGATTTTTTTTCTGTAAACCAGAGGAGGAGGCAGGAGCACAAGTAGCGGAAGAAGGAGAACTGGGGCGGCCCACTTGCCGAATGTATGTGCATTTGCTCGGAATTTCCTATTCGACGCTCTCTGCGTCGAACAGTCGAGGTAACGCACACAGCCAGGATACTAACCGAACGACTGGGCCGGCCCATCTATATGGCTAACGAGCAGATCGCATCTGGTTCTTAGGAACTTTCTGGAAGGTTCCAGCCCACGTTTCTAATGGTTTTGAGAACCTTCTAGTTGGTTCCTGAACCGTTTCTTGGACTGGTTTTCTGGTTTCTTTTTGTTTTTTATTTTTCGTTTTTCGTTTTCTCCTTTTCTGTTTCTATTCTCTTTTTCCTTTTCTGTTTCTATATTCTTTTTTCCTTTTTGTTTTCTTTTCTTTATGATTTTGTTCAAATTTTCAAAACTTTTCAATCTTTGTTCAAGACTTCAAAAAAATGATTTCATCTCAAAGACCATTCACAATTTTTGGGAAATTGTTCACATTTTGTTTTAGAAATTTGTTTAATTTTTTCTGTTCGGGAGTTTTATAAAATGTTCCTATATCAAACATTGTTCACAAATTTCAATATTTTTTTATATTTTACAATTTTTTTCAGGAGTTTAAAAAAATGTTCGTGTTTTTTTTTGGAGATTTCCTAAAATGTTTGTAAATTTTAGAAAATGTTTGTGTTTCCAAAAAAAATCAAGAGTTTAAAACAATGTTCCCATTTTAAGAAAAATGTTTGCATATCCAAAAATTGTTCTAGAATTTGGAAAATGTTTCAGTTTTCAGAAAAAACGTTTTCAAAAAATATTCTAGTTTCCAAAAAGTATTCATGTTTCCAAAAATTGTGCATGTTCTCAAATTTGTTCTACAGGTTCAGAAAATGTTCCCGTTTTCAGTTTTTTGTGTTTCCAAAAATTGTTCCTGTTTTTGAAAGTTGTTCGCAAACTTCCTGAAATGTTTCTGTTTCCAAAAACTGTTCATGTTTTCAAATTTGTTCTGCAGTTTCGAAAAATGTTCACGTTGTAATTTTTTTTGGTATTTCCAAAATTGCTCCTGTTTTAAAAATTGTTTGCAAATTTCGTTATTTTACTATTTTCTATTTTTTCTGGAATTTCGAGCAAAAAATCAAAAACATGAAAAAGGAAAAAAAACGTTTGGATCTTCGTTGTTTTTGGTTCTTATATTATTGCGCTACAAATGTAATCATTCGTTGTGATTATGTCTACTGGCTAGCACAGTCGCCTCTTTCACCAGAGGTCCCGGGCTCGATCCCTACAATGCTCAAATTTTTTTAGACGTGAACAGACTCGCGCTACAGTTGGTCGCTAGCTTGGGCCGGCCCAGTCAGGTATGCGCCTGTGCGTGCGTCCGGCAATTTGCCGCAAAGAGCGGCACATAGGAGGTCCCCATTTGCTCAACTATCTGAGGTAACGTCTTCTAAAATGAAATTTAAGAAAGGCAGGGGCATAGCAATTTTGTGATATTTACTCTATTTTAGAGGTCGTGCGTTGCAACAGCAAAGAACATAACACACGCTCTTAACCCAATAGCCATGACTCAAGACCCTAATAGGTCCATGTCCTTTATTTTCACATGGCATCACATTTGTGTTGCCGACGGTGGCCTCAACGCCCACACAACGAAAACGGGTTTTTCAGAGTTGTGCATGCGTTGTTATCGATGTTTTCTTTCCTCTCAATCTTGTTTTAATAGGTGTTTATTTGCAATTCGGATCATCGGCAGTACGAAAGAAAAACAAACAGTGCACTACAGATTCACTTTGGCACCAAAAATAATATTTTAGAAAATACTTAACAACTAAAAATTAACATCATATTTAGATTCTACACATTTTTCTAATCAAATCTCATATATAACATAAAATCGGAGTTGCAGTTTAAAGATATGGATAAATTTGTTTTAGATAAACTGCTAATTGAGTAACCGAAAAGTCAAGGGGTTTTCTGTTAAAATGAAAAAAAACGACTCGGCTAACTTAAATATGAACGGCGGGTTGAATACCTGAAACGTCAGGGGGTTTCTGAGAAAATGTAAAAAACGGTTTGGCTCTAACTTAAACGTGTACTGCGGGCCAGTTCATTTTTTTAGCAGAAAACAGAGTTTTTTTTTAATAAAATGGCCCGACGGTGAGTGGGCAGAAGCACTCTTGCTTTACTATTAGGTAGAAATGAATGGAAAAGTAGTTGTGCAAACACTTATTTGGCAAGCAAGATTATAGTCTAATTAACCCCACACATTAAAAGATCCTTTTAACAACAGTTTTAAACTTTTTATTGTCGAGTATACTAAATAAACATCATTTAGCAGAATAAATACATGTCTCAACCAAATAGCATTTTCATAATGTACCTGAATAACATTTACAGGAACAGGCATAAAGCTACTTTTGGTTATCCATCAAGCGGAGCCGAAAGAGAACGGGGATGGCTTCAAAAGTTCAAATCCTTGAGAGAAGGTGCTCCAAGATTCTTCCTGTATTTGATGTGGCTATCATTGGGACGCAGTCTCCACTTTTAGTAAATAAAAAAATGCATATATTGCACAGTAAGAAGTTGAAGTTGAACTTAGTTGATTGATCTTACCAGAAAATGAGCATTGCGTTTCAGAACATCCAGAACATTTTAAAACCATTATCATGCTCCTGGCACAGTTAGTCATTCTGTTGTCCATAACTAGCGCCCATAAAGACCACACTTCCGGAAACCTTTTATTCCTATGGATGTAGTAATGTATGCGTACCTTTTCTGTACAATTATATGTGGTTTTGGCACATATCAGCATCACCACAAATGGGCAAATGGCATGAGATGGACAGCCATAATAACGAAGTCAAAGATAGAAACAACCACCATAGATTTGTGACCTGACTTTATCATGCTTTTACGTCCAAATGTACTCGCAATTATAATTATGGCTCCTTTTGGACAGCATATACGATAGTGGATCCAATGTATTTGCATGCCCTCTGCATCATCTATATAATGAAAAGATTATCGATGCAAAAAAAAACATAATGAAAAGATTGTACCTTCGCACCTTATGTAATACAAACTCATCTCAATATTAGTTAATATTCAATGAAACCCGTGGAAAGAAGCTAGAAAGATACAAGAGCAACTTCAACTCGACGGTGGCAGCGGGGCTTTTCCATTTGTGGTTTGGATCTGGGGAGTGGCGGAGACCGGACCCAGGCCTCCAGGCCCATGCCCGGGTCGTGGCATAGAGATCCTTCCTATAATAGTGGCAACAGTACACGAAGGTGGCCCGGGGCTTCGTGCTGGGCTGGCTCCGCCCTGGATCTGAGGGTCCTAGGCCATCAGGAGAGTGGTGTTACCGGCAGCAAAATAGGTGCGAGGCTGGGTGGCATGAGGTTCGGGTCTAGTCTTGGTGGCCAGCCGACGGTCAGAGCCGCACTGGTTGCCAAAGCCGCTTTTGATGGCCAAGAATTCTTTGCTATGCAATGATTTGGGTTATCGGTTGAGGAAGTTTGGGATGGATTTGCGGATAATATGTGGGCGGACTAGCGAAACACGGGTGACAGATCAGGTTGTTCGCAAGTCCGGATTCTATACAGATCTCTCGCACCGATCAACTGCATGTCTGCATCTATCATTGATTGTGCACGGTGGTCTGTCAAGACCCAAAGGTGGGTTGTTGATCTCTATTTCTAATGGAGCAGTTGGTAGTCTCACTTTCAGGTTTTTTTTCGTCCCACCTATCATGTTTTTTTTGGTACCTCCTTCCACCTTCGCTGGTTTTTTTCGTAGATTATTTTTCGTCACCTTCCCCCACTTCATCGGTTTATTTTCGCTTCACCCTCTCACACACCGAAAAAAACTGAACGGATCAGAACTTTCCATACTGACACAAATTATTTAGTAATGTCTTTATGTAAAAGAATCAATCACAATCAATCTCTAAAGATCAAATCTAAATTAATTAATCTTCGTAACGTTTGTTTCCTTCCGAATCAGGTCTATAACTTTCCTTTCTTGTTTGGATAGAAACAGTTTGGTAGCAGAGATTAGGAAGCTTCCTATGAGCGTAGTAATAGGAAGTATTCTTTTTTTTGATGATTCGTTTCCATGCATGATGATAGTAAATTAGGCCAACATTCACCACTATTTATCAACGTCATCAATCGTGTCCATTCCTACCAGTTTTAAGGGAATCCACTCGCGACGTCTTTTTTTAAGGGGATCCGCTCGCTACATCATTGTGGCACGTTATTTTCACAAGCAATTCCCCTAAAAAACACAGCGCCCTACCTCGACTTCCCTACCTGGACGCCGCCGCCGCCGCCCACCGATCTCGCCGCCTCCCGGCGATCCCCTCCTCCCTCCCGCAGCTCGAACGACCCACTATTTTGGCCACGAGTACCGCCTGCATCTTCGCCCATGCGTCGCCCCTCCTCTTCACCATAGCCACGAGCACCATCCGAGGCGGAGCCACGGCGCCTCCACAGATGCGGCGGAGACACCATATCCAGTGGAGACGGCGGTGTAAATCTTCTCCCCCTCTGCTCCTTCCCCTGGTTACCGGCCTGCTCCACCCCCCCTCTGCTTCGTGTGGATCTGCTCATGTGCAGCAGTAAACTTTATTTAGGTAGAACTATTCTTCTAGGCCTTTTTTTGTTACTTACAAATTAACTTTTTGAGCCAATGCTTACGACATGAAGTATTACCTAGAGTTCCTTAATCAATCTGCTTGTCCATCGTTTCATTTGGTTCAATTACTATCAGCAAGAACGCATTGTGAAACCGTTAGCTTATGAATGTGTGCTCTTCCTGCATGAAGTATGGGAGGGTTTTTTTCGTCGCACCTCCCATGGTTTTTTTTGGTACCTCCTCCCACCTTTGTTGGGTTTTTTCATAGATTTTTTTCGTCCCCTCCCCCCACTTCATCGGTTTATTTTCGCGTCACCCTCTCACACAACGAAATAAATCTGAACAGATCAGAACTTTCCATATTGGCGCAAGTTATTTAGTAATGTAGAATCAATCATGAACAATCTCTAAAGATCAAATCTAAATTAATTAACCTTACCTTAAATCGCTCAATCACATTAATTAGAAAACAAATAATTGATTTTCAGAAAAAATCGCTCAATCACATTAACCTTACCTTAACTCATGGATGGTAATCAATCTCCAAACAAAGGAAACAATACATCGAGGGAGCGGTAAATAAACTCACTTTCTTATGACATGTATATGATCTTCCCTTCCCTCTCCGTTGTCGAGCGTTCTTGATTCTCGAGGCCCATGCTTGGGCTACGTCACTGGGTCGTGACGGTGCCGGAGGACGAGAACGGCGAGGCCGGGTGCCGCGTCACCGCGTTGGCCGCGACCGGTGAAGGGGGCGAAGAAGGGCGGCTTCCCTGGCCCTGGGAGTTGGTGCGGTGGAAGCGGCACTTGAAGGACCCGGCGTGGGTGGCCGGCGCGCAGATGCACTTGGAAGCGGACCACATCCTCCGCGTATTCTTGGAGCTTTGGCTAGCCGATTTACATGAAATTAATTCCCTCAATTGTAGTGGCAAATATAATACACATAATCCATATTGTTATGCACTAGGGTGTGTGTGAAATAGATTGATTGTGGTCCCGTACCCAATAATATGGATATGTGTGTGTGTATTAGAGAGAGTGAGGAAAAGGGAGGCAGAGAGTGTGTGTGTGAGGATTTGATGGTAAAAAAGGTCGTCAATGTCACTTGATATGTATGAGAATATTAGTATTGAACTCTTAAAGTTAATGTGGCCCCGTTGCAACGCACGGGCG
Source organism: Triticum dicoccoides (assembly GCF_002162155.2). Taxonomy (NCBI): domain Eukaryota; kingdom Viridiplantae; phylum Streptophyta; class Magnoliopsida; order Poales; family Poaceae; genus Triticum; species Triticum dicoccoides. The sequence continues at coordinate 88,740,743 of NC_041393.1, read as the reverse complement.
TTCTTCTAGTGATGAGTAAGGCATGGGGCTACCAAATGGCCGTTGAATAGGCTTTTGGCAACGAATTCGGCCTTGCACAATGGCTGGTTAGCGGGATTCGTGATGATCGATAATGGTGGAGGGCGTCCTAATCTATGGTCGTAGGCTTCTATTGACTCTACTCAACACCTCGTGTATGTGGAAATTAAATGTTCAGTCTCATTGTTATGTGCATGTCTTAGGTACAAATGAGCGGTTGTCGTTGTGTGGTTTGATGGTGCCTTTTAAGTACATGCTCTTGAATTCAGAGTGAAAACTATTGAGTCTTATCTTCATTGATTGTATGTGCAACTGCGAAGGGTTCCATGTCGTTTCCTTGCTGAAGACATTGTCCAAAGATTGCTTGAATTTCTCATCCGAGTGAAAATCCACAATCTAGTCTGCATGGTTGGATCTGCAATGGTGGCATTCGTGCATCTTTCCCTTCTTAGAGACGACCGTTATGCCAACGGTGGTGTTGATATTAATGGTTGCTGCGTTATTGTGTCGTTGATCTCTTCGGCATGACTTTTGGGTGTATTAATTTTATTGTGTGCAACCTCAAATCCTCAATGTCTTGAATAGTTTTGACAATACGTTGTTGTAAAGACCCGGTGCATTTTAATAAGATGAAAGAAGCATCGATTTGCTCATTCACCAAGAGAAATCCGCTTCATGTGAAATTCTTGCATCTCTAACTGAGTTGTATGAAAACCAGCAGAATCATCTAGACGTAAGGATTCACGACACTAATGGACATGCCTACCATGGCTAGCTCCTCCAACAATATACAACAGACTGGCCACGGCCATGGCCATGGTCAATTGATCATGCAAGCAGCTTCATGCACGCAGACGCAGCCTAACCTCACGCCGTCCACTGCACCTCTTCACCGGCCGCGCAGCGGGAACAACCGCCACTCCTGGAACGAAGACTGGTACGAGACCAAGATCAGGACGAGCACGAGCACCACCGCCACACCCCACGGCGACGAGCCGCCGTCCCACCGGCCATACGGCGCGCCGCTCCTGTAGTACTGGTCCGCCGGAGCCACCTGCTCGAGGAGGTACGCGAGCGCGCCCCCACCCTGCCGGTGGTCGCCGCTGGTGGCCACCCAGAGCTGCGCGGCGACGATGAGCAGCAGCGGGGACAGGATGAGCAACGGCCGGAGCTGCTGTGCCATGCTCTCCACCGCCGCCTCACACCGCGCGTACAGCGAGGTGGCGGCGAGGAGGAGGAGCGTCGCGAGCAGCAGGAAGAGGTGGAGCGGCGGTCGCGAGCCGCCGCCGCCTCCCCCTCTCGCCGGCCGCTGCACGTAGTAGTAGGGCGCGGCCGCAGGCTGGTTGTAGTAGGAGTAGGGGCCGCCGTAGCCGCCGCTCGCCATCGTTCGTGTCCGCGAGAGCTAATAATCCTAGCGAAAAAGAAGCTCCGATTCTTCTCTGGATCTCTGGATGAATCTGATCTGCTCCTGCTTTTCTTGCTTGCGCTGCTACTATGGTCGTGGTCGTGGAGAAGGGGCTCGTGTATATATATGGTAGGGAAAGAGATGGTATGGAAGTTGAAGGCGATATGATGGGGACGCGAGAGGTAGCTTTACTTAGGGATGAGGGGATTCCTTCCAAGTGATGCTGATATATGCCCGGTATCCTACCAAAGCGCAGCAACCGCAAATCCGTAGCGCATTGGAAAACAATTCTGCGAGGACCACATGTCATTATGGAATAAAATAGTAGGGTTTTCTTTTTTTGCATTCCATATAATTGGTGAAGAAAACAAATAATCCCCGGAGCAGAATTTCAAACCAACACCTTCATAACGACGCCTAGACGTCGATGCACTGTGTGAGCGCATAATCATCATCCACCACTCTACTGGCCTACTCACAGAGAACTAGCCGGCAAAAGAAGCTAGCAGAGTCGTAATAACTCATATGCGTCAAGATCGTCAAAAAATATGAAGCTCGATCCAAAAATGACCTCGTAGCATCCAAATATGGAGGTTGTGGAGGCCTCATTTGGAGATCGTCATGATGTTTACATTGCATTTTCATGTTTTTTTTACGAGGGTAAAGAGTTTTATTCCATAAGAATAGGGTTACAATCGAGAGGCAAAAGTTCCTCTATGCACGGTGGTCCACGATCTAGCCATACAGCAGTCGCGTTCTCAATACGACTATACAAAGTCAACCGATCTGCTACTCTATTTTGCTCACGCTTAATTTTCTGCGGAATAAACACATGAAACACACCGTTAAGAAATTGATGGAATGGGCAGTGCTCGGTTGGATAAAAAACGGTGCATGTAGTGCTTCGAACTTGTTTTCAACGGCATACGTTGCATGCGCAAACAGTTGTGTTGACTTCTTTGATAGTTTTTTTTTCATCCTTTTTTTAAGAAATCTCGTCCACTTTATTGTTACTCCCTCTGTTCAGTTTTGTAAGTTGTTTAAGACGGCTGTAATAGAGTTGTTTTAGATGCTGTCTTAAATGCCTAAAACGTTTTACAAAAGGGAACGGAGGGAGTATTTAATAATAAACTAGGTGAGATTTTTGAAAAAATAAAAAATAAAACTGGCTTGCTACTTGCTCGAACAGTTCTACTTGCTCTGATCTGCAGCGGATCCGGCCCTTGGTGGCTTCGGTCACCGTTCTGGGTGTTGGCCTTGCAGATCCGGTGGCTGGAAGGGTTTCGGGGGAATCTCTTGGCCGGCGTGGCGGCCACTCCGATGGCAGTGCCTTTGGGTGTTGCTTCCCTCGATGGAGGCTTCGGAGAGGACCTCCTTCCTTCCACCCCTCCCAGGAGCTCAGGTGAAAACCTCAGACCCCCCTGTTCCAAGCGACGACGACACCACGGTGGCGTGCTCCTTACTAAAGGCGTTGCTCGGGGGCTACTCAAGCGGCGGTGGAAGTGGTGGCGGTTCGGTGTGTAAGACGTATGTTTTGGGAACTGCTCGACACCCTAAAACGGGGTGTGGCTATCTCATTATATAGACGTACCAAGAGGTACAAATACAAGGCATGTACAAGACTACGTATATACAGTCTAACACCCTCCCTCAATCTTAACTGTAGCCTGAAGTACAAAGTAAGTTAAGATTGCGCCTACAGCCTACAAACTGTGGTTGTGGAAGAGGCTTCGTGAAGATGTCAGCAAGTTGATCTTTGGAGGAGATGAACTTGATACAAAGCAGTCTCTGTGCAACACGTTCCCGAACAAAGTGATAGTCAACCTCGATGTGTTTCGTCCTAGCATGAAACACCGGATTAGATGAAAGGTATGTAGCGCCGATGTTATCACACCACAGAACTGGATGATGACTTGGAGAGACTCTCAGCTCCCATAACAAAGACTGTACCCATATGATCTCAGCGGTAGCATCAGCAACAGCTTTATACTCAGCTTCAGTACTGCTACGAGACACGGTGGCTTGCTTGCGTGCATTCCAGGCGATCAGGTTAGGACCAAAGAACACTGCATATCCCCCCGTGGATCACCGATCATCAGGACTGCCAGCCCAATCCGCATCAGAGAACGCCGAAAGGTCACAAGACGGTGCAGACTGAAGGAGCAGACCATACGAAGCAGTAGAAGAAACATAACGCAGAATGCGCTTAACTGCCGAGAGATGAGTGGTACGAGGTGCATGCAGATACTGGCACACACGGTTGACTGCATAAGAGACATCAGGTCTGGTGATAGTGAGATATTGCAGACCACCAACAAGGCTGCGATACTCAGTGGCGTCATCAGTGGAAAGAGGATCTCCATCAAGGGCAGACAACCGATCAGTGGCAGACATCGGAGTGATAGCATGTTTGCATTGGAGCATCCCAGCACGGCCCAGCAAATCCATGGAGTACTTTTTCTGACTCAAAGTCAAACCAGTAGAGGACCATGACACCTCCAATCCAAGAAAATAATGCAGAGCACCCAAATCTTTGACAGCAAATTCCTCACCTAATGCAGACACAAGGCGATCCGCAGCAGCATTGGAGGAACTGACAAGGATGATATCATCAACATACACCAAAAGATACATCGTCACCTCAGGGGCTGAAGAAGAAACAGTGACGTGTCAGTAGTTGAGGGAATAAATCCAAGAGCCCGGAGTGCAGAACCAAGACGAGCATGCCATGAACGAGGCGCCTGTTTAAGTCCATACAATGCCTTGACCAGACGACAGAGATGATGCGGACGCGTAGGATCAACAAAACCTGGTGGTTGACGCATATAAACCTCTTCCTCCAGAACTCCATGGAGGAAAGCATTCTGCACATCAAGCTGACGAAGCGACCAACCACGAGTAACGGCAAGAGACAGCAGTATATGAATAGTAGTAGGCTTGATAACTGGACTGAATGTGTCTTCATAATCAAGACCGTACCTCTGCTTGAAACCCTTGGCAACCAGCCGTGCCTTGTAGCGCTCAATAGAACCATCTGCAAGTCGTTTGACCTTAAACACCCACTTGGAGTCAATGATGTTGACGCCAGAGACCGGAGGAACAAGTTGCCAAGTACCATTTTTCAGCAAGGCCTGAAATTCCTGCTCCATCGCAGCACGCCAGTGGGGAATACCCAATGCAGCCTGAAAATGACGTTGCTCTACCGTGGGATCCGCAGCAGCATGAGCCACACATGCAGCAAGCCACGCCACCGTCCCGTCTTTGCGTTCCTTAGGGCAAAAAACACCAGACCGGCTGCGCGTGTGCGGTCGATGATGAACCACAGCGGGCGGTGCTGGCACCACGGGGCTTGCCACAGGTGACGAAGGCGTCGTGGCCGAGACGGGGCTGGGGGAGCCAGACTCAGCAGACTTAGCACCGGACGACATAGCCGAGGCGGGGCTGGCCGGCACAGCTGCCGTGTCTGCTGGGCCCGACGAGGGCAGCTCCTGTGGCCTGACAGGCGAGTCGGGCCCTGGGCCAGGCGAGAGCGCTGGACCGGGCGACCCGGTCGACGGGGCGGGCGACCCGGGCGCGGGAGCGGGCGAGCCGATCGACGGGACTAGCGACCCGATCGACGGGGCGGGCGACC
>NC_041393.1:88723861-88735126 GCF_002162155.2 Triticum dicoccoides | reverse complement strand
GGGCGCGGAGGCAGGCGACCCGGGCGCGGAGGCAGGCGACCCGGGCGAGCCGGCCAACGGGGCGGCCAAAGCGGGTGCAGCCGCGGGCACTGCCGACGCCCGCGGGGCGGCTGTGGATGCACCGGGCTGACGGGCAGACCCGCCATGCATGGGCCATGCACAGGATCAACGTGGCCATCATGAGTGTCGCCCAGAATCTCATCATCCAGGAGTTCAAGGCGCGCACCGCGTCCAATACCTGCAGCATGGTTAGGAAGCAACACAGGAGCATTTGCAACATCCACAAATTGGTCAGGTGAAGGTGTAGTGGAGTGCACAGGTGGTAAACTAGTGGTAGAGTGGTTCGGAAGAGCACGAAACGGGAACACATTCTCATCAAACACGACGTCACGAGAAATGTAGACATGATTGGTGGGAACATGAAGACACTTGTACCCTTTGTGAAGAGAATTGTGCCCAAGGAAAACACATTTCTTAAACCGAAACTCTAATTTACGCTTGTTGTAAGGCCGCAAGTGCGGCCAACATGCGCATCCAAACACTTTGAGAAACGTGTAGTCTGGAATATCACCGAGCAAGAGTTCAAGAGGGGTTTTCATTTTCAGTAGTCGTGAGGGAAGCCTATTTATCAAGAAACAGGCGGTGGAGAAAGTATACTGCTGTCTCTTGCCGTTACTCGTGGTTGGTCGCTTCGTCAGCTTGAGCTAGTAAAGTGAGGCCAGTCTCTACAAGATGACGATGCTTACATTCAGCGGTGCCGTTTTGTTGATGTGTACGAGGACAATACACACGATGCGAAATTCCAAGCTTATTAAAAAACGAGTTGAGGTTGTGATATTCACCCCCCAATCGGATTGAACATGAATAATCTTATGCTTGAGGAGACGCTCAACGTGTGCTTGGAACTGAATGAAAACATTAAACACATCAGATTTACGCTTGATAAGATATAGCCAAGTAAACCGACTGTAAGCATCAATGAAACTGACATAGTAATTGTGACCACTAACAGATGTTTGGGCATGACCCCATACATCAGAAAACACAAGCTCAAGAGGATGTTCCACAACACGACTAGACTCTGAAAAAGGTAGTTGGTGAATCTTGCCCTGCTGACAGGCATCACAAATAGTTTCAGCACTTTTATTGGACACAACTGGTAGTTCATGGTGATGCAGCACATGACTAACTATAGGAGCAGCAGGATGTCCAAGGCGCGCATGCCAGTGCGTAGGTGACACACGAACACCACTGAACACCTGAGGAGAAGACGGTGTAGGAGATGCAGACGGTGCGTCAAGTGCATATAAGCCATGGCGAAGACGACCACTAAGCAGAACGCCCCTCGTGTCCCGATCCTTGATAAAGAAACGAAAAGGGTGAAACTCAGCAAGGACATTATTATCACGAGTAAATTGAGGAATAGACAACAAACTACGCGTAGCATAGGGAACTCGAAGAACGTTAGAAAGATGCAGATTGCGAGAATTGTGTGCGAGAAGTGATGCCTGACCAACATGGGAGATGCGCATACCTGCTCCATTGGCGGTGTGCACCTGATCATGTCCACGATACGGTTCCTGAACGGAGAGCTTTCCCATCTTGCTGGTGAGGTGATTCGTCGCTCCTGTATCCATGTACCACGCCGGATCAAGGGAGTACGACTGGGTGCGCCCGTGGTCGTGCCCGGTCACCGCAGCTGCAGCCTGCTTATCATTCCCTTTTCCATTGTTGCCAAGGCCAAGGAAGTCTTGCTTGTAGCGTCTGTGGCAGCGAGAGGCGAGGTGAAGGTCTATGCCACAAAGCTGACAAGCCTGAGGAGCGCCGCAACTGGAACAGCAAGCAACTGGGCGACTCCCTCCTGTGATGGTCGGCGCGTTGCCCCGCGAGGCCTGCGACGGGGAAGCCGGTGGTTTTCCACCTGATGGGGCCGGCTTCTGAGGTTTGCCGTGTGTGGCGGCGTTGGCGGAGACGAAGCTGGGGGAGACACGGCGCGCCTTGATGCGCTGCTCACGCCCAAGGAGGCGCGCATAGAGCTCACGACGCGGGAGTGTATCATCTCGACCATGGACGTTCTCAATGAGATTATCATAATCATCATCGAGCCCGTTGAGCACAAAGATGGTGAAGTCCGCGTCCAGAAGTGGCTGACCAACAGAGGCCAGAGTGTCTGCGGGGCTCGTCATCTTGTTGAAGTACTCCGTGATGCTGAGATCGCCAAGTTTGGTCTCGCCTAGCTCGGTGTGTATAGAGTGCGCACGCGCCTGAGACTGGGAGGCGAAACTGGTGTGGAGGGCCGCCCACGCCTCCCTGGACGTAGCGGCGAAGATGACCATCGACGAAACACTCGGCGTGAGCGAAGACTGGATGGCAGAGAGAATGGCCTGATCCTGCGCCACCCACGTGTGATATGCCGGATGGTGAGGAGGTGGGCATGGGATGGACCCATCAACATAACCCTCCAAGTAACGGCTGCGGAGGAGAGGCAAGACCTGCGCACGCCACGACAGGTAGTTGTCCGTCCCGAGCTTCACTGGCAGCAGGTGCGAGAAATAAAACGGCGATGGCGGTGAAGCACGATCCTGTGTCAGTGGCGCGTAGGGACCCATAGATGGATCCATCTCGTGAGGCGGCGCGATGGCCAAGGGTGCGCCATAGCCAGGGGCACCAGCGTACGGGTCCCCTGGTGACGGAGGAGGCGCGGCCCCGTAGGGCAGCGAAGGCGGCGCCGCGTAGGGTGGAGGACGCGTCGGCGCCACATAGGGCTGCGGCGGCAGCACGTCGTAGGGATGCATCGGCCAGGCGGACGGTGGCGGTCGCGGAGCACCCGGAGTGGAAGCAGGGGCGCCATACCACGGGGGGCCATAGGCCGGACCCGAGCCACCGTACGAGTGCAGGGCGGCATACAGCAACGCAGCGGCAGCGCCATAGGTTGGCGCAGGGGCGGTGCCGTACGCCGGCAGCTGGCCCTGGAAGGACGGCGGCGCCGGTAGGGCACCCGTAGTGGTCGAGGGCGATGGGCCGCCAGAGGACGGCGGCGGAGGGAGGTCGCCATGTGTCGCTCCCGATCCGATCTGGGACCCCCGCGGGCGACTAGGTATTCCACCATGCCGAGACCGCGGCCAGGGGCTGGGAGGCCAGGAACGGCGACGAGGGTGCGACGGCAGGGGCCGGCGCAGGGGGCGGCGCCGAGGCAGCGGCGGGAACGGGAGCAGCGGTCGGCGCGGCGGCGGCGGCGGCGACGGCAGCGGAAGACATCATAACCCTAAACTGATACCATGTAAGACGTATGTTTTGGGAACTGCTCGACACCCTAAAACGGGGTGTGGCTATCTCATTATATAGACGTACCAAGAGGTACAAATACAAGGCATGTACAAGACTACGTATATACAGTCTAACACGGTGTCGACACATGCATTCTGGTCAGCTTCATCTTGGAGGCTGCGGCGACGTAGGCGACGCTCGTCTGGTGGAGCTACTGCCGATGGTCGAGGCATCGTCGGCAGTCTGCGCCATCAGGCTCGGGGTGCTCAGGGGGAAACCCCAGATCTGGGTCTTTCGGATCGGATGATGATGGCGTTCTATCGCTTTCCCTTCTGGAGGCATCGTTTTGGAGCAAGTGCTGGCTGGAGGGATGGTGGAGCGGTGCTTCATCTCACACATTGATGGCGGCGGAGATCGATGGCATGGCGCTGTGGAGACTCGACGTCCGATGCGCGGAGATGGGCTCGCGCAGGAGGAGGTTGCTGTCTGGCGTCATGGTAACATCGATGGCAGAGTGGCCAGACAAGGTAGAAGCCTCAATATGATCTGAAAACCTGTGGAAGATGGCGGCGACGACACACTAGTGCGTCTGACCGGATCGTGGCCCAGACCCGGTATGTGGCTCGGCTGGGGCTTCCGAATGAGTTTCGGCTTCCGGCTTTTGATGTTAGGCTTAGGTGAGTGGTTTGGGTAGTGGCCCAGCTAGCACCCCTTCATCCAGTGGCGGACCCAGGAATGAGCCAAGGCCCAGGCGAACTGGGCCAAGGCCCAGGCAGCTCTGTTGACTGTAGCAATTTACTGTACTACAGTGCATAAGTATATGAAGGACATGGGCCTCACGCCCCAGGCCGCTGCCCCTTCTGCCTGGGGCCTAAATCCGCCCATGCCTTCATCATATTGAATAGGAGTAGCGGCATATGTTGCCAAGATGATGGATTCAGGCACATTGTTGTAAATACTTTATACGGTCCTCGGAAATAATCAATAAAGCGACCGTATGCATCTTTCAGATACAGAGGCCGGGGGTCATTCTCCTTTTCTAAAAAGAACTTGCTCAAACAGTTATTTTACACCCAACCACTTCAGTCTTGAGTGTCTCTGTTTACCTGTTCCGGTCGTCAACGTAGTTGATCCTAGGGGCCGGTGTAAATTACTAGCAGTGCCGAACGATTATGCGAGCGTGCAGCCAATGAAGCCGTGACGGCGTTTACCGACCACGCTAGGTACGACGAGGAGGGTCTTTGGAAAGTGTCCTCGGCGTCGCTGTCGCCCGTAGTGCCTTGCCTGTGTCATATCATAGGTGCCGTTGGTACTTTAGGTGATGGCAAAAGTCGGGGATCTTTGTCACCAGATGGGGCTTTTGATACCTTTGGGTGGTTGATCGTGCACTCATTACGCCGTCTACACGCACACTAACCACCAACTATGGTACGTGAAAAAAGGTGGTTACGATCTGATTTCCGTTGGTACGTACTACTACTTCAGAGTGTACATTATTGTTGTTGCGCATAGTATACTGTACAGACGCATACTTTGCTGCATTAATTTGTGCAATCATTTGGTGGCCTGCCCTGATCGTGAGTGAGGGGGCCGCCGAACGCACATGCACGCGACGACGTTCGACGCCGGCCGCGCGGCCTACCAACTTTGCAGGATACATCCGTTCAAAAAATAAAAACTTTTCAGGATACATGGACGTAGTATATGCGAGAAACGGTACAAGGAACCGAAAAGTCTACAAGGAACATGTTACTACACGGCTAAGATCAGCAGAGCCTCCGTAGTTTTATACACGTGATTTTGCGTTTCAGTTTCGCCAAGCCTGACCTGCAGCTGCTCTGAAACGGACCAGTCCAAAGCCAGAGCAAATAGCTTGCAAACTTGCACTCCACGAAACTCCTCCACACACACACACACACAAAAAAAATGCGCACGACACTGCAGGCTAAGTTTGAAAACCGCGGCCGTGCGGCATGTTTCACTTTCACGCTGCCACTGTTTGCGTCCCCATGACCCATGACCCCATCGACGTTGAAAAAACAGAAGGACGGAGCCACTGCATGCACCAGGCTTGACTTGCAAGCTGCCACTTCTGCTCCAGTACGTTGATGTTACAGGGCAATGTCGCTTCGCCACGCACGCATGGCGGCGGCGTCAACGAACCACAGCGGCGGCACGTAAGCCGGGTGTCCAAAAGCGAGACTTTCGGCGTGGCGCGGCGAGGATGGCTTGTCCGGACGCGCTTGTAAAGTGTCTCTGCTTCCTCTTTCCACGACCTGGCCGGTGCCTGCCTGCCTGCCTTGCACTGCACAGGACGAGGAAGTCTGCGGTCCCTGTGATCTGACCTGACCTCACCGATGGGGAGGGGAGCCGTCGCTGTTGCTTTCTGCTCGAGACCCATCGCCACAAGGGCCAGCTGCGGCGCCAGTTCGGCCGACGACCAAGGACAGATAGCTCGCACCGTGGCCACACGATAACCAGAAAAACGTTCGGCAAAGGAAACAGGGTCGCGTACGCTTCTTTGCGATGAACAGGAAACAAGATACTCTAGTTGCAAGCTCAAAAAAAGATACTCTAGTTGCGAGCTGTCCTGATGAAATGAGGATGAACACACTGCAGATATATTCACATGCCTCAAGTTAATTGTAAGCCAGAACACTGAGCATATAACCACATTCCACGTACTATAGTGCCGATCGCCAATGACCACAAGTTACAGTAACCAATCAGGCCCGGGACACAGTCATCACAGCATAGGTAATGGTCGCATAGAACCTGCACCACAATACCCACTGATTCTCACTACAAATGAGTCTTCCACAAATATACAGACAACAGACACTCATTCACACCGGGGGTACAGTTCTCTTATACACACAGAAATCACACAACCTGCAAGCACAACACACGTACCGAAGATCGGATGATCAGATATACTGTACAAAGGACTAATTGGATAATCTTGAGGGTCATGGCTTGTGGTCCACTATACAATCGTGTGTATGGCATCTGAATCATCTTTGCAATTTCCCTCGGCTTTCCTCAGTTTCGCCACCAAGGTCCATATATTTGCGAGCTCGCCCTCCAGGAAGGCCTCCTTCTGCTTCGACTCCTCGATTTTCTTCTCGAGTTCAGCTTCTCTCTGGTCCTTCTCCGCGAGCATGGCCTCCAGAGCTTGCTCCCTCTGGCTGCTTGAGTTCGTGTCTCTCTTACCACCCGGTTCGTGCCGTTCGACGTGGCTGCCCTTTCGAGCTGCCTTCGGGCTATGGCTTGCTCTTCGTGGAGTCGAGTTTCTCGCTGACTCCACCTCGCTGGCAAGCTTCTCATTCTGCTTGACGAGTTTGGTGACTTCTTCAGAAAGTGCTCTCAGTTCGACACCCGCGGCTGAGGCCAGGCCCTTGGCGTACATGCTTTCCTCGAGAAGTTCCTGGTTACGGACCTCTAGCTGAGCTTTGGCTTCAGTGAGTTCGCACAGTTTCTGCTTCAGTTCGTCGATCTCTGACTGGAGAGGAACATAAGGAACATAAGAACACCATATATACTTTTGGAGTTTTGGTAGCCCAATCAGATAAAGTAGCTATATGTGTAACGCATAAACTAAAAAGAGGTAATGTGCTGTATTAGACAAATGGAAGAGCGGCATCTGCGACAGGTTAATTGTGTGATGCCCTGTTTCGAAGCACCAATTCACAGGGTTATATTGGATTTCCAGAAAACTAAGGACTGTATTGGTAATTAGCAATAATTAATGAAATGGCAAGTGTACGTGCATTATCATGACAGGCCATGGCAAAAGGTATAATGTCATCTAGACCAATCTTATCATGAGATGCACGACAAACAAACATGATATATTTGCCAAGCCTGCGATGTGTTCAGAGTGTAGAGTTCAGAGGATAGGAAAATTGGACTTGCATCTGAACGAAAGGATGATGGGCCAGAGTGTAGAGAAAAGGCAAACCTGCGATGTGTTCTCCAGTGGTTTTTCAGATACATCACTGGATAATGGATTATCATTATGACCTTGTGATCCAACGTCATGGCCGATGCCTGTTTGCTGCTGCAATCTGATTCTTTCTGGTAAAAACTCGTCAATTTGAAGAGCTTGGACGATCAGTTCTTTCAAGTAAACAACCGTTTCTTGCAACTCTTCACATTCGCTTGCCTGATAAATAAAACTTGTAAGTTACAAACTTTTGCGCTTATTTCTAAACATATAACCAAATACAACCTTTTTCTCTAGCTGGTCTTCCAGTATCCTGTTATCTGCTGTTTTCACCTGCGGTACATACAGAAAATGACCTTGCAATAACTGAAAGAAACTAACTATAGCGGCACATTCAACAATATTCATTCAACATACAAACTTTTTTGTTACCAGCCATACAGTTCAATAAGAGAGGATGAGCATATAGCAGGCCAACTTGGGTAAACAAAGGGGTGCTCTCTTGTTTAGGAAATACAATTTTGGGTGAAAAAACATCAGTACATATAACTGGAAATTTGGAATCGCTGCATCAAAATTTCTAGTTTCAGTGCTCCTTCCCAACAATACTACACCAATTCAAAACGCAATGGATTCAGCATGGTTTTACTACAGAAATTCAGAATACTTTGGTTTTCATGTGTGTCCCCTCTTTTGGAGTATATGCTAATGTGGACCGTTTTGTATCTGACAATTGCAATTTTTAGTTTCAAATACCTTAACTTTAGTGCTCATTCCATTTTTCTGATAAAAAACTGAAATAGCTCAGTTCGAGAGAGGGTTGAGCTTCATCAAACAGTATTCATAACATGCAGAAAAACTGCTCACATTTGTATTAAGAAGAGAATAAAAGAGGAAAGATTCAGTAGAACGCCTCCATACCTCAAGTTGAAAGGCCTTCTCATTGAGTTGCTTAAGTATCTTAGCGTAATACTGAAGACAATGAAATAGTTTGTTATGTATGCGTATCAAAGGAACAAGGTCAAAACCGCATATAGTGCACATAAACATTACCGGTGAAAGTTCTGAAGTGTCAAGCTTTTCTTGACTGTCTGCCACTGAATGAGCATTCTGATTTTCCAAAGATACTATCTGCTGCTTGCATTTAATCTCATCATTGGCCATCCTTTCCATCTTCAGACAAAGGTACAATTTTGAAGAACAAGTGTGCTAATAAAATAGCGAAAAGTGTACCAGGGAGAGGTTTACCTCAATCTGTTTGCTCATTCCGCTTATTCCAGCTTCCTCTGTGAGGTGCTTTACAACATTTGCGTGGAGCACAGCCTCCCCTGACGAAATCTTTAACTGCTCCCTCAATAGATCAACATCATCTAAGATTTCTCTTTTTCTGCTGACCTGAACCATACAATAGAGCATATTATGCGAAACGATAACATGCTTTTTAGGCTATCTACGCACAAACTTGCACTACACTACTTATATCGGTTACTTGCTCTGAATCCCAGTCTGCTAAAGTTCACCTCCTGTTTTTCTCCTACCTTTTCATTTTGTATTTAGAACTGCAACCCATTTTGTTTGTCTTAAATGGAATGCAAACAAAGGGAAAATGTGCTCACACTTTGTACGGACAGTATATCTTCTAGAGGAGAGCTGTCAGAAGGAATTCCTAGGTCAACACTCAAAAAATCAGCTGGTACATTCTCATCAAGCATAGAATTCCACGTCCTCTGTTCTGATAGAAAATTAATCCCATCCTCCAGACGTTTTGAAGGAGCAGTGAATGATTTGGTCAAACTAGATTTACCACCATCAGAACATGCCAGGGTAGCAGAACCACTATCACGCTTCTGCATACAGTTAAAAATTAAAGATCAGAGTGAAGGAGAACTCTCACAAAGCAGATGGGTCATTCGTTCTGGCTTGGCTCCAAAAAAAAAAACTATAACCTTATCCATACTAAAAAGTTTCTCACGAAATCAATATGCATCCTCATTAAGGATGAGATGACGCATATACGGCATGCACATCATGTTGTGATGCACTACTATACACCAAATTGTCTAAAATAACCATTCTTATGAGGCCATATGGCTTGATATAAGTTGGGTTCTGGCATGTAATATCAGAAGGAAAACACAACTGTTCACCATGCTAAATATAATGTTGAAATACAGTTATATTAAAAGTATCTGATTTGTGTACCCGAAGTTTGAACCAGTTAAGGAGTCCTTTACGACTTTGCTTCTCCTCCTTAGGAGACATTTCAAGTGCTTCACCAAATCCTTCCCTCGGCATAACCAGCTCATTTCTATCGCTATTCACGATAATATCTCGCCTTCTATGTGGGAGATATGCCAGCTGCAATTTTAGCAGACAAACTTTAGAAAAATAAAGGCATTAGAACTAATGAAAAAGACATCATGGTAAAAGATAAATGCAAGCTGATTGAATTATATCATTTTGTAACATTATCTGAACATTCAAACCTCTCCTTCACCAAAAGAATGTCTGCGCCTTGTGCCAGGATGTTGAGATGATCTAGTAGTCTGGGTTGCTCTGGTGGAAACCAGGATTAGTTTTGTTAGACGCTGTATCCTGCCAAGCAAAGCAGCTTTGGCTTCTTCTTCTTGTTCCAGTCTAGACTGAAGCTTGACATTACCATCTTCTAGCTTTTCATGTGATGAATAAGTAGTTACGAACTTAGAATCCATCAGTGATGCACCGAAATATTTCCTTCAAGCATGATAAATAAAGTGAAAGACGACAAATCCATAAAGCACTAAATGAGACAATAAAAAAAGTATCACCTTCTGTTTCCAAAGAATGATATTATCTTCTGTGACATCTTCCAAAGGAGTGGCAGTAAAGATCCCTCTTTTCAGCTGTTCTAGCTCTTCCCTTAGTTGACGAATTTCACTTTGGTACTTCTTTATTAGAGATTTCTCATCAATAATCTGAAAACCATGAATACAGTTACAAATAAGAAGTCGGAGATAAACACACAAGGCGGAGAATCTGTTAAGCAAGCTTGTCCACCTTGTTTTGTAATGCTTGGATCTCAATGTGCTTTGAGCGGTGGGCAAATTTTAACGTATTATGAGTTTCTTCAGAGTTGCTCGATGCTGGAGTAACCGTGCAAATCAGCTGCACAAAGTCAATACACGAATGATTGCGATACCAAAAATGAAAGAATATAACTTTTAAGCAGTATCCTGAATAACTCACAGAAACACGTCCTTGGCCACTCAAGGATGACTGCAGTAAACGTGTTAATTTTGAGTTTCGAAATGGAACATGAGTAGCTTTTCCATCAGTCAATTTTGATATCACCTGGAATATTCACACAAAATTCTTTTAGATAAGAAACTAAGAAAGTACAACTAATCCTCATGACTTAACCAGCTTCTGCCCTAAATCACTAGAAAAATTATAAACAATAAATAAATAAATAAATATGGAATGGAATAATAGTGGTTCTGCTACATTTTTAATAGGTTGTCTTGTTTTTTGTGATGTTGTTACTAATACATCGTGCACACTGAACTCTTTCTAATTTGCTTACAAATGCCTCTAGAAAGTGAAATAACTAATCGACATACAGGGATGCAGAGCTGTGGCATTGGGAGCATAGACAGGGTTTAGGTTATAAACTCCCAAAGCCACGGTCCACACACACAATGCGCAGGCAACAACATACATAAGTTTAAAGAATTTTAATATCATGAGCATAACATGTTTATAGCTTTATATTAGGAAAGATTTTTGTCATCAAATTGTGATTACAGGACTGAGACCCACCGTTCCAAGAGTCAGCAGACTTTTATTGATATAAGACCCTTCCTTCCGGCGTGCTCCTGTTGTTTCAGCCCTTGAACTCTCTGAACCTGCCAGATCGATGAGGTTCTGCAAATGAGTGACAAAACTAAGAAATTATTATGTTTTGGGTGCATGAATGCACATAATGTTCAGATGCTGCAATATATGAACACAAGTGGATATGGAGTGTACATATAGATATGTACAATTAATTAGAGTAATGAGAGATTGTGAAC
>NC_041393.1:88708409-88723528 GCF_002162155.2 Triticum dicoccoides | reverse complement strand
ATCTCACCAGCTGCGAAAAAGTAACTGTTTCTCCTTCATTAGACTCACAGCAGGGGCTGCTCTCTACTGTCTGTGTGAAACAATAAATTGAAAAGTTATAGAAGATGTATGCCAAATGAAAATATGTTAAAAACTTCCATGTAACTACACATTATGACAAAAATATCACAAAATTACATTTTGAAAAAGGCTTGCGCACATTCTTTGACATACCTATTGCAGAATCATTAGTTTATGAACATAAAGAAATCACTCGTATTACCAGTGTGAAAATTGTGTGGCTTCTGCTACTTAGAAGATTAAAGTTAGTGGATCCAACATGCCTATGCTCTGAAAAAAAATAGAACACGGTAAAGTGTAAGTACATAAGTACATTGTTACGCATGTGCATTTCACCCTAAGAAACAGCAGCAACTAACGAAGTCCGAGGTACCGTATACCAACAAGTGCAATTTGTGTGTTTATCATAGTGCATTTTTCAATCAACCTAGATTATATGTTTGCAGTAAATTATTTGGGATACCATCTAGTAAGTCCAGGCAAGATATACTGTTTATCCAAAATAGAAAATGAACAAGTGACATGTTTGAAATCCGTATATATAAAATATACTCATTCTTCTCGTGATGTGTTGATATATGGCGAACTAGACATGTGCTATATCAGACATCCACGAGTATTCTACAGTAGCTAGAAAGAAATATCCAAATGGTCGTGTTCCCTTATGAAGTATCATCAGATTTACTATTATACAAAATTTAACATCGTTACATGATAGTTTGTTCCAGGCATATTAACGAAAGACTATTAGATAAGAATTATCCTCATAACTACTGTCAACTCATGGTGATATCCTGATATTCTTCATACAACATGCTGGTAAAGGTACACCAAAGAGACAACAAAATAAATAAAACGAACCTTCTCCGGCTGCAATAAGGGACAAAACATGGGTAGGAGATAACACTACTTCTTCCTTTATGCCCTCAACAAATGTTCCCTGCGAGAATGAACTATAATCAAGAAAATACGGTAATATAGTTTGAGACAGTCACGTGCTGCATACGCCATAAGCAATTGGCATTTTATGTGTGATTGTCCATGTTATAAGATTTCAAAATAATGTCATCATGTTCTGCATCATCCATCAAGCAGTTTTCATATGTTGGGAAAAACACTCCAGGAAGTACACGAATTTGTGGTCTAAATTAACTTAAATGTTTGAGTAGGAAAACGATGACCTGTACTTATACCAATACTTAGCAACCTGCATTCTTGTGTAGCATGGACAACACTATATGGAGACAATTGACCAGTAATAGTCCTCAAGAAAGTTCAGTATTCAGTTAGTTAAATTAACTTTTAGAAGTAGTAAAAAAATCTTTCAGAAGAATTAGCTCAGTAGCTTTTTAAATTTACGACTAGTTAACTAGAAAAGTACACAGATTGTGTGATAGAGACTCCTGTTACTTAAAAAAAAAGATGTTTCAGACCTGAAGATCCTCCCTAACTCGTAAATTCTTCCCTGCAGGATTTAGGAGATCGTTCACAACCTATAAAGGGTGAGGCTCCCAATTAATACAAGATAGAAAATTATTATAGAAAATGCACATTTAGTTGACTGTTCAGAATGAGTCACTCAGTTCAAAATAAATATTATGGAGAAATGATTTCAGAAAACCACATTCCTAGATCATAAATGTGTAACTCCCTAGGGTACATGCAAAAAAGTAAAAAAACCAGGTAGGCATAAAAAGGTAAGTTTTACACTTGCATCCACCAATTTCCGCCTTTCAGGAACTACTCTTTATTGGTAACTTGCCAAAGTTATTGTTACAGAAGTGGATTATAGTTCCACTCAGGATCCAGACGACATGGTTATGTTGGTTTTCTCTTTTCGTAATTTACTCTTCAGCTGTTGGATAGATAATAAATAAAGGGTCCAGATTACCTATAGGACACTGAAAGTTGAGATTCATCCTCATCTTAGCTTAATGACCACCGTTGGGCCTAAATGAGACCTATCATTACTGATAAGTGCATAAATATGCTAATACCAGTGCGGCTACTATGATTTGTGTATATCATCAGCAAACCTGTTTCACATGCTTCATTGTACTATTAGCATGTTTCTATTCCGGGTTAAGCCATAAGCAAGAAGCAAAATAAATACTGTGTTAAGAACCCAGGAAAAAAACTGCATTTACATGTGTGACGTTCGTGCCCATCGCTTTAAGGTTATCTAAACTTAAGTTTTGTTACATATTACTGTGACATAGAAACACTGGTTAGCTGCAGGTGTTATGAAAACAATCAGAGTACAAACCAACCTAGGTGCTGACTAGAATTAAATTTATCAAGGTTGCACAATGAAATGCAGAATTGGGAACAACCAACCTCGTTATAAATTTCCAAGTATGACACACGAAGAAGAAACTCCCGATTCAGGGTCTACAGAGTAAAACCAAATCAATACAATGATTTGGTCGAATCATCATAGGGTATGTATTCGAGTAATACCTCTTGTATTATGCCAAACGCATCTTTCACGGCCAAAGGTATAATCCCTGGGGATCTTTGATCTCCCTGCTTATAGCGCAAGTGTATGTGAAGAAATAAAAAATGTTTGGCATATACACATTATAGTTTAATGTTTGTATAGAGAAAAGGGCATAAATGGTTATCATCACTAGTTATAATGAAAACTGAAAACAAATTGCTATGTTACACATCTGATAATTAGAAGAACAAACTCTACATCTCAGCAAGAGGTGTATCTCAAACAATTCGGACTGCATAGCATTGCCCAAGCACAGGACAGGGATTCCATGACTTTTTGAGGAAGGACTGTATCTAAAACAAATTTCTTGCAATAAATGTACGTACATGCATCGTATGTGTCTTCCCACTGCTTGTAACCCCATATGCAAATATTGTTCCTGACAGAGTGACAGTATAAAAACAAAAGGGAAGTTTGTCATTCCTCCACAACAATTGAGAGCAGTAATTGTGTAATGGCATCCTAATTTCACCACTGAAGACTAATATGAATAAATGAACTTCCGCATGAATCAGTAATTTATTGAATTCAACCTGACAGACGACAGTGATGTTCGTAAATACCCCAAAACAATTTTGCATTCAGATAAACTAGTGCAGCATTAAACAAATTAGCAAGAGAACACCAAGTAGCCCAACGAGAATTCTTTACAAAACAGAAAGCAGAGGAACAAGAGTATACATGATCAGTACCATTTATTCCTTGCATGGCACCACTGACAACATGTTGAGCCGCAACATCATATACCTGTTGTGTCGTCGTAGTTGGTCCAAACACACGATCTGGTTGCAAATTACACATTAACCACTTATTAGAAGAAATTTGAAATTGAAAACATATTTGTTGTTACTTATGAATGCACTTTGGTAGCAATTTCAAGCAGAAACATTTGGCCATTCCATTGAATAATCTGCCTACACAATTATATATCAACATTGCTGTATAATTTATCGATTGTTTTACACTGTTACACCAGCATATACGCAGAACACCAGAACTGTGTCATTGTTCAGAAGGTAGCAATTATGCTTCTGTTACTACTTCGGGCCCGCAAGCAACCACTCAGCTTACATACCGTATGCATAAGCGATGTTGGGATTGTGCTCGCTCCGCACGATGGTCTCGCCGTCCGCGTACCACGCGATCTCCTCCCCCTGCCGAATCTCCCGCGAGCTTCCACACACACAAACAAAACCGCCACCGGTGTCAGTCCGCATTGCCCGAATCCAAAGCCCAACCAAACCACGTGCACTGTAACGGCGCAGGCGAAGCAAACCTGAGCGGCCGGAAGCGGACGGTGGCGGTGACGCTCTCCTTGGCCGACGGCACCTCCCCGGCCCCCGGCTCGTCGAACGCCTCGGGCGAGAACTCCGCCGCGAACCGCGACCGGGGCGTCGCGGGGGTGTACGGCGACGAGTCCGACCGCGCCGCCTCCCTCCCCGCCGCCGCCCCATGGGAGGCATTCCGGCGCGGCGACGCCATGGCCGCCACCACCGCAGGCGCGCGGGCTCGGGCCTAGCGGCGCGTGCGAATGGGAGTCGCCATTGGCGCTGGCGCAACCGGCATTGGATCTGTGCGGCCGTGCGGGAGGGGATGCGAGGCGAGGCCGCGCGCGCGCGCGGTTTGGCTTGGCCTTGGGGCGTGATACGGTTTGGTTCGCTTGGCTTTGAAGCGATGCGGGGGAGCAGGTAAAAAGGATTGATTTCTCGAAGGGAAAAGGGCGAAAAGGTGAAAAAGATGGCTGCCTTTTGGTTAAATTTCCAACCCACTTTCGCAATTTTTAATTGCGCATTGTACTCGATAGAATGTGTGTGTGTTTTTTCTTTCTAAAATCGCAGTTTTGTTTTTTTTAAGGGGAGCTAAAATTACGGCTACTGTGAGACCGTGAACTGAGGATGGTTAAGTCCCTCGCGATGAAAGCATGCTGATTTCGTGCTTCTGAAATTATTTCAGACTTCTCAACGATTTTTGTCGAGTGGGAACGATGTTTTTATGAAGCTATAAGGTGCTTATGAAGCTTAATCTCTCGAAAGTGCTCGTATAAGTGAATACACGCATGTTGGTGTTTACGTTTCAGGTAGTTAGATAGACGTGCTTATTGCCTGCAAAAAGAAAAAAGGATGGTAAACATGTTTTTTTAACACAGTGCAATCAAAGTCACTCACATACATAGACACGCACTCACCCCTATGGACGCACGCACGCACACACTACCTTCTATGAGCACCTCCAAGAGACTAAGTCGGCATAGCATTTTGAGATTTTACAAAGTCACCACAAGCGTCTCGCAGTGTATGGGAACGTCTTCTTCCACTAAACGAATATCGCCAGAAGTCTAAAATAAATGCAGAAATAATGTGAGCATCATGTCAAGTCTAGTACTTGAAGCCTGGTGAGCTGAGGATACCACTGTTCTCTTAACCATCTAATCGCACGTTGGTTGGCGGATAGACATTTTTATATACCCATACTATCCAGGATGATTTCACGAGATATATGTGTTCCCTTCGCCGTCGCAAAGTTTGAAGTAGCCGCGGGGCACCAATGAGATGTATCGTGTGCTTCGACATAGCTCGCGTGATTTCCGGTACATATGTACATACACGGTGAAACTTCATCCCGAGCTAGGTGCCCAACCCAATCAGCGCTCATACGAAGAGACTGTTGTCGTTGACTCGTTTGCAAAGGGGGGTGACTAACGAGTGCAGGAAATCTAACGATGTTGTCTTGGCAGTTGACGATGCAAGTCCGGACCTGGCAGAGTTCGTTGGGTCCGACAGATTAGAGCTCTCGGTTTGGTGCGTGCATATGCATGCATGCCGGCGGGGACCGGCCAGCGATCCACCACCGGCCGTGTGCTCCGTTGCTTCCAGCTCAGGGCAGCCAGCGTGCCTGGTCGCGTCGTCACCCTCCGGTCACGGTCTGACAACACACGCGACGCGAGCTAGCCGGTCGCGGTATGGCAGTGGCTGTACGTGCGTACGTGCGCCACTCGAACATTCTGGGGCACGGGACCGAAGGAAAGAGAGCAGAAGTACCACTAATTAATTCTTTTTTTAATCAGTATCATTAGTTATTATTATTTTCAAAAAAAATTCAATCTATTCATCTTCAATCATGGCAGTACAACGAATACCAGAAATAATAAAATTGACATCCAGATTCGTAGACCGCCTAGCGACGACTACAAGCACTGAAGCCAGCCGAAGGCGCGCCACCGTAATCGTCCCTCCCTCGCCGGAGTCAGGCAAAACTTGTTATAGTAGACAATCGGGAAGTCGTCATGCTAAGGCCCCATAAGACCAACGCAGTAGAATAGCAACCACCGCCGATGAAGAGTAGCGTAGATCAGAAGGGTCCAACCTAAAAACACATGAACTTAGACGAACTATGACCAGATCCAAACAAATCCACCAAAGACAAAGACAGATCGGCAACAATATTAGCTCGATCGATGAATGGCACTTCGTGTTCGTGTGTGGTGCTTAACATCTCACTGACACGGCGACCACCAGCACAGAGTTAACTTAACGTTTTGAACAAACGATGTTAGATTTTGGTGCCATGTCAGCTCTAAGAGCATCTCCAACAGTCGCGTTTCGCGCCGCGCGCAAAAAACATGTTTGCCGCGCGCGCTTCAACCGGTTTAGCGCGGCCGCCAGCGCTGCCTTCAACGGCCGCGCTATAATGCAGCGTGCGTGCGCCACTCCAGCAGCGTGCAAAAATACAGCGCGCGCAGCACGCACAAACTACATATACATTTCAAAAAAGAGGAGCAAAAATGATCAAACAAACAAAATAAATCAATAATATATAGTTCAATTTTGATCATTACAACAAACAAATAATTGATCGTTCAGTACAACAAATAATGCAATAAACACAACAGATAGTTCATGAACAATACAATGTCGAATGCAGAAATCATGCTCTTTGTCGTCTATGCCATGCCCACCACTCTTCAATCAGATCCTTCTGAAGTTCATTGTGCGTTGCGGGACGCCGAATGGCATGATATGAGGCAACAAAACGGACTACCCTTTCAGCCCTCCGTCGCACTCACACGGGATGTCCCAGGAGCTCATACTGTGAGTAGTCTAAATCTTGGCCACGCTCATTCTCGATGATCATGTTGTGCATGATCACACAAGCGTGCATGATGTACCAAAGTATTTTTTGATCCAAAAATCTAGTCGGTCCTCTCACAATAGCAAATTGGCTTGCAGAATCCCAAATGCTCTCTCCACATCTTTTCTAGCCGCCGCTTTAGCATTGTGGAAATCAAGATTTTTTTTACCTTCCGGCTTTTTCAACGGCTTCACGAAGGTTTGCCACTTTGGATAGATGCCATCCGCTAGATGATAGCCATAGTTGTACGTACGACCATTTGCTACAAACTGCACCGGTGGCAACTCACATTTGCAATCTTATTCATCAGTGGTGATCGGTTGACAACATTGATGTCATTCAAAGATCTAGGCATTCCAAAGAATGCATGCCAAATCCAAGTCTCCTGATCGACCACCGCTTCAAGGATTATAGTGGAACCCTTTTTTTGGCCGTGGAATTGCCCATGCCATGCCTTTGGACAATTCTTCCAACTCCAATGCATGCAATCTATTGAGCCAAGCATGCCAGGAAAGCCGCGAGATTTGTTCATCGCCAATAGCCTTGCAGCGTCTTCAGCAGTGGGAGATCTCAAATACTCCTCGCCAAACACTTGCACAATTCCCACTGCGAAGCGCTTGACACACATGATGGCTTGGCTCTCACCCATAGCCAAGTGATCATCAACTAGATCAGCCGGGATACCGTATGCCAACATACGCAAAAGCGGCTGTCACCTTCAGAAAGGTGTTATGCCCGAGCTCTCCGGCGGCATTCCTCCTTTGCTGAAAAAACCGGTCATGGCTCGCTAGTTTCTCTGCAATGCGCCTGAACAAGTCGGTGCTCATCCTAAACCGGCGACGAAAATACGACTCCGGGTATGTGGGATTCTCCACAAAATAGTTCTTCATCAATCTATTATGGGCATCAATCCTATCTCTCCAAAAAAATTCCCGACCCATAACCGAACCACCGTGCTTCGGATTTTTATTAATATGCATAGCTATGATCATTGCAAGATCCTCCTCCTTTTCCATATCAAATTCTTCTTCCAAAGAATCATACGACGAACTCATCTACAATGTACAATACTATACTACAAAAACTACAATTCAAAACATGCACCAAATTCATGAAGTTTGAGCAATGCACACCTTGTAGGCGTTTTGTCAAACACCTTGCGGGCGCAGCGCAGCAGAGAGCGCTCGGGCGCTGTTCCTCGGACGAAGGAGGCGCGCGAGGGCCGACGGGACTAGGAGGGGGTGGGGTGGAAGCGCGGCGGCGCGGGGATTGGCCGGGGAAGCGCCTGAACGATCGCCGGGGGGCGCGGGCGGCGGCGACGACGCAGCCGGGTGGGGGGTGGAAGTGGGAGAGCGAGCGCTCGAGTGTGCCGCGCGCTGAAGCGGGCGCTCCAAATACACCGCGCGGGATAGTGCATCCGACCGCGCGCCCAACTCGTTATAGCGCGCGCGCGGTTTTTACGCGCCCGCTGGAGCCACCCGCCGTGTCACGCGCGCGCTAAAACGGTCTGACTTGCGGCGCGGCGCTAGTTTAGCGCGGCTGTTGGAGATGCTCTAACAACACCCCTGCCTGTCATATTTTGTGTCAGACGACTCTCAACCATGTGCTCAGTGCAATCGGCAGAAACATTATCAAAAATTGATGACTTTTGCATACTGTTAGTCAAACGGTGATTTGATTTTCTGATAATAACATCGCAAATATTCAAATCGGAACGTGCATGTAACGAAAAGGCCTATGGTCAGCTAGCAGCAGAAATTAAATCTTGTATGAATGAGAGGGAGTTTGTTCCACAAAAAAATAGTAGGACTCAAAATAGGGTACCACATTGTACGGTAAATTATAGCCATACCGAGTCATATACTGCGGTATGAATGAGCATATGTCCTTCATGTTGTAAGGACTTATTGCCTCTCGATTTGTAACCTTATGACTTTGAAATAAAATTTCTGTATTATTCGCAAAAAAGAAAAAGCTTCTTAGTCCAAAATGACATTTTACCAGCGAAAATCTACCTTTAGGACAGGAGATGTCCTGCTTGTACCTCCACACCAAACGCATCGCTATCCAAAACTAAGAGCTTCTATAGCTGGGTTTAGCAAATCCGGCAATTTAAACATCCGCGAACGCGCTCGGTCAGTGTGCAGGTGTGTTTGTTTTAAGTTCTTATTTGCCCGTTCATATAGTCATATAGTCCTCACTTTATCCCTTATATGTCCTGTTATTTGCATGTGATTGATGAAAATGAAGAGAGAGAGAAAAAATAAATGTGGCCCAGGGTAGACCACGTTCTATGTGGCGGACCGGCCGGGCACGTTCCCGAACCCTCATATCCTCCTTACATTTGGTCACAATACGAGGGTTTATGGACACTCCGAACGCATATGAATGATATAAGGAGTCTGGTTGGGTCATTTTTTCATGCTCTCCTATTCAATCACTTTAAGAATGATTTGAGGAGGCCGGTTGCAGATGCTCTAATCGCATCGCACTAAGTGAGATACTTAGTGTACTGTCCTGTTGAAGAACCATTTGCATGCGTGCCACGCCTCCATCAAATTAAAATGATCAAAGTAGGTCCTTCTCAACTGCACACGCCAATTGAGATACAATAAGCGAAAGAGAAAACAAAGAAAAGAATAAACCAGAATAAACGAAGAAAATGGTGAAAAATAAGAAAAAATATAAACAAAGAAATCCGCGAAGAAACAAAAGGAACTAATGAAGAACCATAGAAAACCGGAAAAAAATGAAGCGAACGCAACGAGCTAAGGAAGCGAACACGTGAAATCTCTAATTAAGGAGTACTCCTTGCGAAGATCACTCCAACTTTCCCAGGTTGCGACAAGTGGCGCGCTGCATGTGCGCCACTTGTCGCAACCTGTGAGTTTTCCTTTTTTTCATAAATCCATTTATTCAAAACATTTTATCTCTTAAATCGTGCGTCCAAATCTCGAATCGCTTTCGCTGTTGGATTCCTCGCGTCGAGATCTCCAAAACTACATCCCATTTGATAGATTTTGACGAACTTTTTCTCATGAAAAAAAAACGGACGAAAAAATCGAACCGGGAACACGGGTTTTTTCCCTTTCCGAAAGAGGCACGCCCGTGCCTATGACGAAATCACAACTATGACTCTCGCGAAAGAAAAAAGAAAACAAAAAACGTGTTTTTTTCCGTTTCCGAGGAGACACGACCGTGACTCTCGCGAAAGCACAACCGTGCCTCTTGCAAAGAAAAAAAAAATCAGAAAACGCGTTTTTTTCCGTTTCCGAGAGGCACGGCCGTGACTCTCGCGAAAGCAAAACCACGACTCTCGCGAAAGGAAAAAAAAACAGAAACCACATTTTTTTCCGTTTCTGAGAGGCACGGCCGTGACGCTCGCGAAAGCAAAACCGTGCCTCTCCCGGAAGCAAAACCATGACTCTCGTGAAAGAAAAAAAAGAAAATATGTCATTTTGAGCAAAAAAAATTGAATTTTTTTGGTCGAAAAGCTAGGGAAGACTGGTGGAAAATCAAAACGTCGAAAAAACCCGGAAAAAAACCATTTAAAAAGCCGAAAACGTGTGCGGAAAAGTAAATAAACAAAATCCGGAGGAAGCGTCCAGAGCGCGACACATGGTGAATGGCTGAGAGCATGCGAAGTGGCGCTGATCGTTGCGAGGCTCCCGAAGGAGCACTCGTTAATTAGTTGCTCTTGCGAACGCGAGCGAGCGAAGGAACGAACGAAAAATGTCGGCCCAATACTGTACTCGCGGGCAAGTGCTTCAGGCGAAGTAGAGAGTCTCGCGTGCAGCGAGATATAGTGCATACTAAGAGAATTGGGCTGGCCCAACACATGCTCTAGAACCTTCTCGGATCACTTTTTTCCCTTTTCTGTTCGTTTTATATTTTTTCCATTTCCATTTTCTATTTTATTTATTCATTTTTGTTTTCTTTCTCCTTTTTCTTGTTTGTTTTTTACTTTTCATTTTATTTTCCTTTACCTTTTTCACTTCCTTTTAATTTTGTGGATATTTTAACAATTTTTGATTTTTTAAAAACCATGAACATTTTTTGTTCATAGAATTTAACAACACAATTCATCTAATTCAAAAAATATTCATCACAACTAAGAAAATCATAGCATTTTTTCGATAAATGTTCATGAATTTCAAAAAAATTCATCAAATTCAAAAATATTCCATCCAATTCAAAATTCTGTCATAAATTCAAAAAAGTTACTGGAGGTGAAATTTATTCATCAAATACAGAGAAGTTCATTTAGAAATTTCCTTACTGTTTTGGATCAGTGAATATTTCGCGAGATTCATGAACAATTTCCACAAATTAGTGGAAAAAATAGAATTTGAAATATGTTATTTTAAATTTTGAACATTTTTTAATTCATGGGCATTTTGTAAATTTTAGGAATTTTTTAAAATTTATTAAGATTTGTGAAAATCATGACATTTTTTGGAAATCCTGAATTTGATTTAAGGAAGCAAAAACCAAAAAAAAAGGGAGCCCTACCCTACACATGGGACGGCCCAAAAGGGCACGTGTGGGGAGCGTGGCGTGCGCGTTTCAGCACTCGCACTGGTTAGTAAATTGCAGACCCTTTAGGGAAAGGTAAGGAAAACTGTTAGTAGGGCTAAACGAGTCTGAAAAATCATATGGGCTTTTATGGTAGCCCAAACATTATATGCAACTCTATAGTGTATTTGAGCTTATGCATTTATGTCTTTATCAACACTGGATGTTTGTAAGTCGCCGCCGCCGCCGCCACAACTCCTGCCACCGCCTCGGCCCCCCTCCTCTTCTCCGCCCGGCAGGCCTCGGCGGCGGCAAGAGGAGTGGGGGACCGTACGTCTTGTTTTATTTTTCTTTGGTTTTTGTTTCTTCGGCGATATGGACGAGGTGGTGACGACGATGGCGTGTTGGAATAAGGTCTCTTCGGCATCTCTCTACCTCGAGAGTTTGTGTCCCCAGATCGGTTGGTTTCTTTCAAATCTTGGTAGTTCGTGTGTCTTCGAAGGAGCGCTTTTGGCTGGCGTTTGGTGTGACGAGTTCGACATCATCTTTTTTGTTGTTTTGTGCCCTAACCCGGTTTCTCCAACCCTTTGAACTAGTGGTGGTGGATTGCAAGCCTGTTCTACTTGGGATGATGTGACGCCCCCAATTCAATCGTACTCTAATCATACACGCAAACATGTACGATCAAGATCAGGGACTCACGGGAAGATATCACAACACAACTCTAAAAATAAAATAAGTCATACAAGCATCATAATACAAGCCACGGGCCTCGAGGGCTCGAATACAAGTGTTCGATCATAGACGAGTCAGCGGAAGCAACAATATCTGAGTACAGACATAAGTTAAACAAGTTGCCATAAGATGGCTAGCATAAACTGGGATACAGATCAAAAGAGGCGCAGGCCTCCTGCCTGGGATCCTCCTAAACTACTCCTGGTCGTCGTCAGCGGCCTACACGTAGTAGTAGGCACCTCCAGTGTAGTAAGAGTCGTCGTCGACGGTGGCGTCTAGCTCCTGGGCTCCAGCATCTGGTTGCGACAACCAGGAAGAAAGGAAAGGGGAAAAAGGGGGAGAAAGGCAACCGTGAGTACTCATCCAAAGTACTCGCAAGCAAGGATCTACACTACATGTGCATGGGTATATGTGTAAAGAGGCAATATCGGTGGACTGAACTGCAGAATGCCAGAATAAGAGGGGGATAGCTAGTCCTATCAAAGACTACGCTTCTGGCAGCCTCCGTCTTGCAGCATGTAGAAGAGAGTAGATTGAAGTCCTACAAGTAGCATCGTGTAGCATAATCCTACCCGGCGATCCTCCCCTCGTCGCCCTGTGGAAAAGCAATCACCGGGTTGTCTGTGGCACTTGTCTGGGTGTGTTTTATTAAGTATCCGGTTCTAGTTGTCATAAGGTCAAGGTATAACTCCGGGTCGTCCTTTTACCGAGGGACACGGCTACTCGAATAGATAAACTTCCCTGTAGGGGTGCACCACATAACCCAACACGCTCGATCCCATTTGGCCGGACACACTTTCCTGGGTCATGCCCGGCCTCGAAAGATCAACACGTCGCAACCCCACCTAGGCACAATAGAGAGGTCAGCACGTCGGTCTAAATCCTACGCGTGCAGGGGTCTGGGCCCATCGCCCATTGCACACCTGCACGTTGCGTACACGGCCGGAAGCAGAACTAGCCCCCTTAATACAAGAGCAGGCTTACGTTCCAATCCGGCGCGCGCTGCTCAGTCGCTGACGTCACGAAGGCTTCGGCTGATACCACGACGTCGAGTGCCCATATCTTTCCCGTGTAGTTGGTTAGTGCGTATAGGCCAGTGGCCAGACTCAGATCAAATACCAAGATCTCGTTAAGCGTGTTATTATGAAGTTACCGCGGACGCCGACCAGGGCCAGGCCCACCTCTCGCCTAGGTGGTCTCAACCTGTCCTGTCACTCCGCCACAAAGTAACAGTCGGGGACCGTCGGGAACCCAGGCCCACCTCTACCGGGATGGAGCCACCTGTCCTTCCAGCCCCCACATCGAAATCACTTGCGGGTACTCAACGAGCTGACCCGACTTTAGTCACCATCTGTATAGTATGTATATATGTATAGTATATACCCATGATCACCTCCCAAGTGATCACGACCCGATAGTATAGCAAGGCAGACTGACAAGAATATAGGGCCAATGATGATAAACTAGCATCCTATACTAAGCAATTAGGATTGTAGGTAAGGTATCAGCAGATGTAGCAACAATGACAGGCTATGCAACAGAATAGGATTAATCGAAACAGTAACATGCTACACTACTCTAATGCAAGCAGTAGAGGCTAGAATAGGCGATATATGGTGATCAAAGGGGGGGGGGGGCTTGCCTGGTTGCTCTAGCAAGAAGGAGGGGTCGTCAACTCCGTAGTCGAACTGGGCAGCAGCATCGTCGGTCTCGTAGTCTACCGGAGAGAAGAGGGGGCAGAAACAAAAAATACAATGCAAACATGAGCATGACATGACAATGAGCGGTGTTAGGTGTGCCCAATCGTGGTAGTAGGTGATACCGACGAAGGGGGGAAACATCCGGGAAAGTATTCCCGGTGTTTCGCGTTTTCGGACAGGTGAACCGGAGGTGAAATGTTGCAGGTTCACTATGCTAGGGATGCGTGACGAACAAACGGGCTGCATATCTGGATTCGTCTCGTCGTTCTGAGCAACTTTCATGCACAAAGTTTTTCCATCCGAGCTACGGTTTATTTAATATTAAATTTAAAAGGTTTAATCAATTTTCTAGAATTAAAAGATTATTTTAATTCGAAATTGCATTTATGACATTAGCATGACATCAGCAGTCAACTCTGATTGTTGATTGGTCAAGCTGACACATGGGTCCCACTAGTCATAGACTCAGGTTAACTAAACCGGGTTAATTAGGCTAACTAAGTGATTAGACTAATTTATATTAATTAGATTAGGTAAACATGATTAATTAACTTAATTAACTAATTAATTAATTAATTAATTTATCCTAACATTTTTTTATTCTTTTTATTCTCTGTTTTTTTACTAAAACGTTCCAGGGGCTGGGCCCCGTTTGGCAGTGGCCCAGAGGCCTAACGGGCACTGGGCGTTAGCGGTTATGGTTTGCAGGCACTAGCGGCGCCCGACCAGGCAAGGGCCGGGTGGCGCAGATGGGCGCCGGCGTCAGGCGACGACCGGGGCCACGGCGAGGCCGGCCAGGATCGGCACCGGCGAGGCCAGTCGAGTGGCGGACTACCGCAGAGGAAGGCGGGGGTCGCGCGAGAGGACGGTGGGGGCGGCTGCAGCCAGAGACGGCGCAGAAGTGGCATGGTAGTGAGCGCGGTCGTCCGGCGCGGTGCAGGAGCAGAACACCAGCGCCAGAGGAAAGCAACAGCAGTGGAAGAGTGGGGCTGGCGGCAGGGGTGGATGCACACCGGGAGCTGCGGCGAGGCATAGCTTGCAAGCGACCAAGCGGTGACGACCGGCGAGGCACGCACCGCGAGCAAGGGCGCAGCACGGGCGGGGCCTCGAGGAGGAGGCCACGGTGTGAGCGCGTGCGCGCAAGGGGGAGAGGAGGAGGGGGAGCTCATGGAGGGCCGTAGGGTCAAGGCAGCGGGGCTCGGGGAGGAGTTCGAGGACGAGCGGCGAAGAGGAAGCAGGCCGGCGGGGGCGAGGACGACGCAGTCCAGCGGGGAGGCAGCGTCGGCGAGGTGGCGGTCGACCCGGCGAACGGCAGCGAGGATGGTCCGGTGGCGGCGGCGTCGATGTTGCGGCGGGGCGCCGGCGTGAGGCGGGCGGTCCGGCGACGGTGTTAGTGGCGAGCGGCGTGCGCCCCCCGATCCAGATCGGGGGAGGGGAACCGAGCGAGAGAGAGAGGGGAAGTGGGGGGTTCGCCCCGATCC
>NC_041393.1:88687813-88707981 GCF_002162155.2 Triticum dicoccoides | reverse complement strand
GCCCCGATCCAGATTGGATCGAGAGGGGGAGGAGGAGTGGCGACGTGGGGGAAGTGGGGTACGGTAGTGGCTAGGGTGTCGGGGATGGGGGATATGGGGAGTGGGATGTGGGCCGGCCGGTTGCGGCCTGGTGGCCAGCTGGGCCACGGCCCAGCAAGGGGGGGGGGCTTTTATTTTCTTTTGTTGTTTTTCTTCTTCTGTTTTATTTTAGTTACACTTTATTTTTAGTTTAGTAAAATATGGCAACAGCTCCAAAAATAGTGTTTCAAAATAATCCACTATTCTAAAAGGTTTTACCTCAAAATAAAAATAGTTTAGCATTTCTTAAAATATCAAGGGCACTTACTTAATCGTTTCAACTACTGTTTTAACCATTTTAGAGTAGTAAAACATTTTACAAAAGTGAGGTTTCTTCACCACAATTACCTTTGCATTCTTTTGTACAACTCGAACAATTTAGTTTTAAAGTTTGAAAACTTTTGTTGTTTGCCTGATTTTTAATTTGAATCTGAATCGGTTTCGAACTAGCACGAGATTAGCAACTGTAACTGTGGTGACGTGGCATCATTAATGTGGGATTACTGTAGCTAATTATCCGGGCGTCACAATTCTCCTCCACTACAAGAAATCTCGTCCCGAGATTTAAGCGGTGGGGTAAGGGGGGAAGGTGTTGGTAGTGAAAAACCTAACGAGTCTTCTCGGTCTTGGCTGCCCTTTCAAAGAGGTTGATCCCTTTCGTTGATGTATTCATTTCTCTGCTTCAAGTCACCATGATCAATTTGTCATCCTTTCTTCGGGATCTCCATCGTCCTACGAACGCGACCAAGGGGAAAAACTCTGGAAGAACGCATCTCCACAAAGTTGGGCATCTGACGATGAACTCAATGGGAAATACACAAGGTACCCCACGAGTTGTATTTCAGTGAATTCGTTGAGTGCAATATACGATGGTACCAAAGTTTCAAACGGGTAGGCAATCATTCGATGACTAGACAGAAGCTCGAATGGGGGCTTGAACAACGAGAATAACATGGTGTTTGATTCCAGGATGAATAATGGTATAGCATTCAGCTCGTGAATCACATACGAAGCCAGGTGCAAAGGATTCATTAGAATCCGGGTTATAAAGAAGAGTCAGGTTTCGATCCAGTGGACCTGTGGGTTATGGACCCACCATGTGGGTTAACAGTAGGCGTGGTGACATCTTGCGTGATCATGTAAGCAAGGCATGTGAGAGGATAGCCTGTCAATTATGTCGGCAACAACATCGGTACCAAGGGCGAGGGACGAAGAGAACCATTTCCTGTTCGTTGAACGAGACAGACCAATAGGCAAAGTTCTCGTCTATCGGTGGCTACCGGAATGTCATCAACAATAGTAACAGGGTTACACCAGACAAGATGGTACACCGAGGAGTTTACATAAGCAGGGAAATATTACTCTCTTATATAGATCACAAGAAGGTTTAAACAAAACAATGGAAAGGAAAATGTGTTTAAACACATATTTCAGGGGTATATCCTTCCCAAGGACAAGTAGTGTATGATATCCATGACAGGAAATAATGTAGAAAACCCTTTAGGTAAGGGGAGAGAAATTTCATGACATTACCCATACAACGGTGTTTGGATAATTGATAAAGAATCATTTAGCATTGGGCTTGAAATGTTCTTGTTGAATATCGGAGTATCACAAACATGCTTCGAGATAGCATTGACATGGTCTTCAAGCAAAGGTCGGACTTGGATATACAAAGATTCATCAGGAACAACTTATAGAATAAGTCTCACAATTTCCTCATGGAAGAATGGTTAACCTTGCTAAGAAGGGAACTATAACAATAGGTCCTACGGCCAGGTGCACTGGGCATGACATCATCTTATCGGGTCATATAAAAGACCAATGTTATAACTCTTGGAAATATATTCTAACCATCATATCTGACCGAGATTCAGATTCGATTGGCGTCAGGATACCTCGGGCTCAAGATGCTTGAGAAGAAAAGGTGCAACACCAACTGACGAGATGACAATGTAAGATTCTCGGGAAATGACTATGGAAGTGAGTTCGAAGACAAGGATTCATCATCATTAAACCAAGGAGAGGATGAGGGGGTGGCTGATGGAATCAGCGACAATTTATCGAGATTAACAAAAGATGGATTTCCACAATTATGTGAACAAGGAGATAACATTTGTCAGATCAAATGGTATAATGATGTATGCTCGAGGAAAACATACACAATTAAACATTGGTTGAAAGGTGCACCCGAATATGGGCTGGGTTGCACGACCAACCTCGGAATGGTGATTCAATAATCAATAGTCTAAGAATGAACGGGCAACCATTAACTTCAAAGCAAGAGGGTTGCTAGAAGGGCAGAATCCAAACAACACCGTTCACTTGTTGGAAGCAACACGGGGACCAAGAAAGAATGGTGATGGTGAGAAGTGTCACTATACCAAGAATTCTTAAGAGGTGGAGTAATCCTCATGACATTCTTGATATAAAAGATGGTAATACTCCAAGGTAAAGAAGAAGAAATGCTAGATAGCAAGGAACTCAATGTATAACACAGAACACAAACAAGTTTGTGTTGGAGGGAAGGCAATAATGTGGTCGATGACAACACAAATCATCGAGGGCAAGGATGGTATTTCTCATCATGAATTCAATTGATATCCTGGAAGAGCTCAGAATGTTGATGATGATCATGACACAATTATCGAGAGGTTTCATGAGGATATAATCGCTCATCGATGACATCAATCAAAAGGAAGGATGGAGCAAAAAGTTATTGAAACCACGGATACGACACAAACTCGGAATCAAGCTTGTTGTTTGAGGTGAACGGTTAGACAAGGAAGATCGACGTAAGCTTAGCTCATCATCGAAAGTTGTGCTCTGGGAATAAGGACCAGGTAGCACAGTTTAAGCTTTAACATGATGATGATGATGTAGCCAATCAGTTGGGAATGACATCAGCGAGTACAACTCGCAGGTAATAAGGATTACAAAGAGTAGTTGAACCGTAGAACGGACTCGATTCAGTTATCGATGTTTTGAGTGACAAACAACTCAAAACCCGGAGAAAATTGGAATCATCAAGAAATAATAGTTGATGAAGAACTCACAAGAAGTTATGTAGTTCGGTGATATCCTCGAGATACCAGAGTGTAATACTCGACGACAGATCAAAGTAGAGGTTGGACCGGGGTATTGATCCACAGAAGACAAGTGCTTAAACTTGCACGAGAAATGGGATCAAAGAAGAACATACGGTCGGAAGCGCGATTGCAAAGGATCAATTCACCGATACCAAAGCATATTATATCAAGGAAATAGTTATTATTACAAGAAGCTTTCATGATAGGATCTACATCGTGTCCATGGTCATGAACACAAAGTTCAAGGTCGACCCCCACTTCTCCAATGCATGACCATCCATTCACTTTTTTTTATCGAAGTTGTAGTGTTGAAAAGTTATCTGACGAAGCGGCAGTAGTGTATAACCCGTATAATTTTCGGGTTCACATAGATCAGGGAAGGCATAGGTTCAACCCAACGGGGCTTCTTAGGAACATATACCACGAACTTTAGAAGTAAATAACACAAGCTCAAAAGTAGAGCATGGTTGTCAAAGCAGAGGATACAATTTACCAAAGGCGTTATATACCCGTGGAGAGGCTCACAAGGTTATTGAATATGAAGGACGATGTCGGATGAAATCCAACAATGGATCGGGCGATCCACAACGAAGCTGATGTGAGTATCGGTACTCAACCAGAGGAAGAAGAATGCAAGGAGATCTGATTATAGAAACATCTGACTAATTCAAAGTTCAAATGCAAAAGAATTATGATTTCCAAATCAGGGGATCAGAAGCAATGCTCTGATCAAGGATGGATAAGTTGAGTATGCTTAGGGGTACAATCGATGGCAATTTGACTGGTCGAGATCCAGCTCATGTTTAAAATGACGTCTGAGCCGAAAGGATGAATTCTAGGATCTGATTAAGGATTGCAACATTCGCAACATATTGAATCAAGGGACCCAAGATGATAAAGGCAAAGGACATCCATGAATATTGCTAGTCATTTGGAATTAACCAAAATGCAGGCAAACAAGAATTTCAAGAGCCATAGGCTAATGAGGATTCTCGAAAGATCGGATAGTATTTTGAAGAATTTTGTGAAACACATGAACAACTAGGGATGAGCGGATACTCGGTAAGAGCAAGGAATTACCCATAGGGGTATTGATGTGGCAAAGAACTGCAAGGCAGTCGGCACAAAGTATTCTTGAAACAATAGAGAGACTTTCAATGTATCTTGTAATAACAAGATCAACTGGGAAGCATTGTATGAATGGCGAGTATACGTGGTTATCCATAGGGGTTTATCGATGGAGGGGAATTGCAAAAGCGACGCCATAAAGTCTCAAGAGAACATCGGAGAGTATCTTCGGATTCTTCTAATGCAGCAGACGATCATCTGTAATAAGGGGCTCTCCGGAAGAAAGTATTATCGAGAACCTAGAGTCAGAGTTAGTATAATCGTTTAACCCGAATAGAAGAGATGTCAGAGTTCCAGAGTATAGGTTGAGGAATAAAAGATCCTACTACCACCCAATGACGACGTGTGCCCGTAAGACACACAACCATGTTAGTAAAAGCTTTGCAATGTCTAGACTCGACTTCGGCCAAGGAGTTGGAAAGGGGGATTCCTACAAGCAGTCTGCTCTGATACCAACTTGTGACACCCCCAATTCAATCGTACACTAATCATACACGCAAACGTGTACGATCAAGATTAGGGACTCACGGGAAGATATCACAACACAACTCTAAAAATAAAATAAGTCATACAAGCATCATAATACAAGCCAGGGGCCTCGAGGGCTCGAATACAAGTGCTCGATCATAGACGAGTCAGCGGAAGCAACAATATCTGAGTACAAACATAAGTTAAACAAGTTGCCATAAGATGGCTAGCACAAACTGAGATACAGATCGAAAGAGGCGCAGGCCTCCTGCCTGGGATCCTCCTAAACTACTCCTGGTCGTCGTCAGCGGCCTACACGTAGTAGTAGGCACCTCCAGTGTAGTAAGAGTCGTTGTCGACGGTGGCGTCTGGCTCCTGGGCTCCAGCATCTGGTTGCGGCAACCAGGAAGAAAGGAAAGGGGGAAAAGGGGGAGAAAGGCAACCGTGAGTACTCATCCAAAGTACTCACAAGCAAGGATTTACACTACATGTGCATGGGTATATGTGTAAAGAGGCAATATCGGTGGACTGAACTGCAGAATGCCAGAATAAGAGGGGGATAGCTAGTCCTATCGAAGACTACGCTTCTGGCAGCCTCCGTCTTGCAGCATGTAGAAGAGAGTAGATTGAAGTCCTCCAAGTAGCATCGTGTAGCATAATCCTACCCAGCGATCCTCCCCTCGTCGCCCTGTGGAAAAGCGATTACCGGGTTGTCTATGGAACTTGTCTGGGTGTGTTTTATTAAGTATCCGGTTCTAGTTGTCATAAGGTCAAGGTACATCTCCGGGTCGTCCTTTTACTGAGGGACAGGGCTATTCGAATAGATAAACTTCCCTGCAGGGGTGCACCACACAACCCAACACACTTGATCCCATTTGGCCGGACACACTTTCCTGGGTCATGCCCGGCCTCGGAAGATCAACACGTCGCAGCCCCACCTAGGCACAATAGAGAGGTCAGCACGCCGGTCTAAATCCTACGCGAGCAGGGGTCTGGGCCCATCGCCCATTGCACACCTGCACGTTGCGTACGCGGCCGGAAGCAGAACTAGCCCCCTTAATACAAGAGCAGGCTTACATTCCAATCCGGCGCGCGCCGCTCAGTCGCTGACGTCACGAAGGCTTCGGCTGATACCACGATGTCGAGTGCCCATATCTTTCCCGCGTAGTTGGTTAGTGCATATAGGCCAGTGGCCAGACTCAGATCAAATACCAAGATCTCGTTAAGCGTGTTATTATGAAGTAATCGCGGACGCCGACCAGGGCCAGGCCCACCTCTCGCCTAGGTGGTCTCAATCTGCCCTGTCGCTCCACCACAAAGTAACAGTCGGGGGCCGTCGGGAACCCAGGCCCACCTCTACCGGGATGGAGCCACCTGTCCTTCCAGCCCCCACATCGGAATCACTTGCGGGTACTCAACGAGTTGACCCAACTTTAGTCACCATCTATATAGTATGTATATATGTATAGTATATACCCGTGATCACCTCCCAAGTGATCCCGGCCCGATATTATAGCAAGGCAGACTGACAAGAATGTAGGCCCAATGATGATAAACTAGCATCCTATACTAAGCAATTAGGATTGCAGGTAAGGTATCAACAGATGTAGCAACACTGACAGGCTATGCAACAGAATAGGATTAATTGAAACAGTAACATGCTACACTACTCTAATGCAAGCAGTAGAGGGTAGAATAGGTGATATCTGGTGATCAAAGGTGGGGCGGGCTTGCCTGGTTGCTCTGGCAAGAAGGAGGGGTCGTCAACTCCGTAGTCGAACTGGGCAGCAGCATCGTCGGTCTCGTAGTCTACCGGAGAGAAGAGGGGGAAGAAACAGTAAATACAATGCAAACATGAGCATGACGATGCATGACATGACAATGAGCGGTGTTAGGTGTGCCCAATCGCGGTAGTAGGTGATACCGACGAAGGGGGGAAACATCCGGGAAAGTATTCCCGGTGTTTCGCGTTTTCGGACAGGTGAACCGGAGGTGAAATATTGCAGGTTCACTATGCTAGGGATGTGTGGCGGACGAACGGACTGCATATTTGGATTCGTCTCGTTGTTCTGAGCAACTTTCATGTACAAAGTTTTTCCATCCGAGCTACAGTTTATTTACTATTAATTTTAAAAGGTTTGATCAATTTTCTAGAATTAAAAGATTATTTTAATTCGAAATTGCATTTATGACGTCAGCATGACATTAACAGTCAACTCTGATTGTTGACTGGTCAAGCTAACACGTGGGTCCCACTAGTCATAGACCTAGGTTAACTAAACCGGGTTAATTAGACTAACTAAGTCATTAGGCTAATTTATATTAATTAGATTAGGTAAACATGATTAATTAACTTAATTAACTCATTAATTAATTAAATAATTTATCCTAACATTTTTTTATTCTTTTTATTCTCTATTTTTTTTACTAAAACGTTCCAGGGGCTGGGCCTCATTTGGCAGTGGCCCAGAGGCCTAACGGGCACTGGGCGTTAGCAGTTACGATTTGCAGGCACTAGCGGCGCCTGACCAGGCAAGGGCCGAGCGGCGCAGATGGGCGCCGGCGTCAGGCGACGACCGGGGCCGCGGCGAGGCCGGCCAGGATCGGCACCGGCGAGGCCAGTCGAGTGGCGGACTACCGCAGAGGAAGGCGGGGGTCGCGCGAGAGGGCGGTGGAGGCGGTTGCGGCCAGAGACGGCGCAGAAGTGGCATGGTAGTGAGCGCGGTTGTCCGGCGCGGTGCAGGAGCAGAATGCCGGCGCCGGAGGAAAGCAACAGCAGTGGAAGAGTGGGGCTGGCGGCAGGGGCGGAGGCACGTCGGGAGCTGCGGCGAGGCGCAGCTCGCGAGTGACCAAGCGGTGACGGCCTGCGAGGCGCGCACCGCGAGCAAGGGCGCAGCACGGGCGGGGCCGCGAGGAGGAGGCCACGGTGTGAGCGCGTGTGCGCAAGGGGGAGAGAAGGAAGGGGAGCTCACGGAGGGCCGTAGGGGCAAGGCAGCGGGGCTCGGGGAGGAGTTCGAGGATGAGCGGCGAAGAGGAAGCAGGCCGGCGGGGGCGAGGACGACGCAGTCCAACGGGAAGGCAGCATCGGCGAGGTGGCAGGCGACCCGGCGAACGGCGGCGAGGATGATCCGTTGGCGGCGGCGTCGATGTGGCGGCGGGGCGCCGGCGTGAGGCGGGCGGTCAGACGACGGTGTCAGTGGCGAGCGGCGTGCGCCCCCCGATCCAGATCGGGGGAGGAGAACCGAACGAGAGAGAGAGGGGAAGTGGGGGGTTCGCCCCGATCCAGATTGGATCGAGAGGGGGAGGAGGAGTGGCGACATGGGGGAAGTGGGGTACGGTAGTGGCTAGGGTTTCGGGGATTGGGGATATGGGGAGTGGGATGTGGGGCGGCCGGTTGCGGCGTGGTGGCCAGCTGGGCCACGGCCCAGCAAGGGGGGGGGGTTATTTTCTTTTGTTGTTGTTTTTTTCTTCTGTTTTATTTTAGTTACACTTTATTTTTAGTTTAGTAAAATATGGCAACAGCTCCAAAAATAGTGTTTCAAAATAATCCACTATTCTAAAAAGTTTTACCTCAAAATAAAAATAGTTTAGCATTTCTTAAAATATCAAGGGCACTTACTTAATCGTTTCAACTACTGTTTTAACCATTTTAGAGTAGTAAAACATTTTACAAAAGTGGGGTTTCTTCACCACAATTACCTCTGCATTCTTTTGTACAACTCGAACAATTTAGTTTTAAAGTT
Organism: Triticum dicoccoides; assembly: GCF_002162155.2. Lineage (NCBI taxonomy): Eukaryota > Viridiplantae > Streptophyta > Magnoliopsida > Poales > Poaceae > Triticum > Triticum dicoccoides. The sequence continues at coordinate 88,699,475 of NC_041393.1, read as the reverse complement.
TGAAAACTTTTGTTGTTTGCCTGATTTTTAATTTGAATCTGAATCGGTTTCGAACTAGCACGAGATTAGCAACTGTAACTGTGGTGACGTGGCATCATTAATGTGGGATTACTGTAGCTAATTATCCGGGCGTCATAATTCTTACCTCAAAATAAAAATAGTTTAGCATTTCTTAAAATATCAAGGGCACTTACTTAATCGTTTCAACTATTGTTTTAACCATTTTAGAGTAGTAAAACATTTTACAAAAGTGGGGTTTCTTCACCACAATTACCTTTGCATTCTTTTGTACAACTCGAACAATTTAGTTTTAAAGTTTGAAAACTTTTGTTGTTTGCCTGATTTTTAATTTGAATCTGAATCGGTTTCGAACTAGCGCGAGATTAGCAACTGTAACTGTGGTGACGTGGCATCATTAATGTGGGATTACTGTAGCTAATTATCCGGGTGTCACAGATGATGCTCCAGCCGATGCTGCTTCAACGATGTTCTGTTTGTAGGTGTCGCTTTTCTTTGTTGTTGGTTCACTATAATTTTCAATCTCCGGCGGAGTAGTACGATCAATGGAAGAAGAAGACTAGTATACTTTTTTTTATGTAACTTAATTTTTACTGGTCATTCTACGTTCAGTTGTCTATCCACTATACTGGCCTTTTGTGTTACCTCGATGTTAATTAGATCTAAGATGCCCTCTGGGTGTCTTTATTAAAGAAAACACTGGAGGTTTGTTGAAATGCTGAGATGCAGCGATGGAGCTAGAGGCAACAATATCAAAAGAGTTATGAGCTTGATTGGTTTGCTACCAATCTTTGGCTAGCCGAATGTTGGCATTGCCAAATATTTGCAATACCAATACTTGCCAAATATTGATAACTTTATATGAGATAGGCAAGACAACTTGGTAACCAACCAGTTAGTAGCCAATATTTGGCATCATATTAAACATCAGTTTTGCTAGAACTCATCTAGATGACATATAATTTGGTCTCATTCACCTCTTATAGCCATTGAATGTGATGCTATAAGATGCGTATGTGCTGACGTGGGTTGTATCCGTTCTTATTTTCAAAGTGAATGAGACCAAATTATATCTCATCTAGATGAGTTCTAGGTACTCCCATTAAACATTGGCACACCAATTTTTGGCACCAAGCAAATTATGCTCGTAATTTCTAACCTTCAGTTGTCAATAATCCCAGGCTTGAGATCTTGTTGTATAAGCAGGAACTACGGCGTGTTTGGTTCACGACCTGGCTTCTATGCCTAAGAAAAAATAATGCCTGGACACAGCCTGGAATCCTGTTGTATAAGCAGGAACTACATTGTGTTTGGTTCACGACCTGGCTTCTATGCCTGCCTGGAATCTAGCAATTTTGTGCCTGCCCAAGCATAGAGTGCTTGATTGCATACCTGGCCTGAAAAGGGGTTATGGTGGGAAAAACATTGGTTCCAAACTTGGCCAACAAGGGAATATAGCTAATTAGGGCAAAGTTTTTCTCAAATGATAAGTGTCACGTGTGTGGTACGAAGCACTCTGACTCTGATGTTTTTACAAGTGAAGTGCCATTCGAAAAGAAAAAACAAACTAAAAAAAACTAAAACTTGTCATCCGGGAAGAAGTTGCCATGCTTGACAACTAAAAATACCATGCTCGTGACACTATACTTGACATGAAAAATGTTCGAAGTTGCCATGTGTTTGTGCCACACGTGGGAACTGCTCATGATCCAAGTTTTGAGGTTGCAAGGCTAGGTGAGCTTCTACTTGTGTGGACTTGAACCAAACACCCTCCACACAGTTTTCAGGCAGACTCCAGGCCAACAGACTTTTCGAACTATAGCCAAGACACTTATTTTAGAATGAAGGGAATACAATTTACTTTTGCGCTTGTGCAGAGCCAAATTTTATGTTTTGAACTCATACACCGAGCAGCACTTCTGTCTGTCAGCGAGAGTCGCGTGCGTTATTACGGGTCATGCCTCGTGATTTTCATCGAGGCTCAGGTGGCGTTTGGTTCACAGGCGAGAATACCTGGCTAAGGATATCCTCAGCCAGGTGGTTGGGGATAGTCAATTTTGGTTGTTTGGTTGTGAGGGACTGGATGAGTTGGATAGAACATATTATTTTATTTGGTAAGGACGATAGGAGAGTGGATGATATAGGGAGCAATCTACATGCCCTGTAGCTGACGCCTCGTTCCCCTGCCTGTGCAAGGCCCACGTTCCCCGCCTCCATTCCCTGTCGCCGGCGCCTCAATGATCCTCCTCCACACATCAGATCAGAGTGGAGAAGAGGGAGAGAGGAGACCAGCAGCGCTACCGCTCCCATCCAGACCCCAGCTGCCGCCGTTGCTTGTGGATGGGAGAGGTGAGAAGGTAAAGATAAGGAAGGGGAAAGGACGCAGAGTTTCTGCACCCGAGCTCAAATGAGCTCGGGCGAACAGTAAAATCGAAACTAAATTAAATTTTTTTTAAAAAAATCCATTTTTTTTGGAAGAAACATTGACAAAAGTTGTAAGTGCTTGCGAAAATTCATCATGAAATCACATTTCTAGAAGGCGTGGCAAAAAAAACAAAATCGGTACTCTGGAAATGCTACTTTCAAAAGCATTTTGGAGCACTGAATTTGTTTTTTTTGCCACGCCTAACAGGAATGTGATTTCATGATGAATTTTTGCAAGCACTTAGAACTTTTGTCAATGTTTCTTCAAAAAAAATTTAGAATTTTTAGAATTTTTTTCGATTTTCATGTTCACCTAGCTCAAATGAGCTCGGGAGCAGAAAGGTACTTTCGAAACGGAAAACGCTTCAGCGCAGGAAAAGAGGCTCGCGCGCGAGTGGCTGCCCTCGTCCGCGAGTTTTTCACGGGTATCGATAGCCAACTTTTGCACCGAATATTCGTTGAATCTGGTTATCCATCTCATCCTTCTTTCCAAACGGATAGCATCCCTCGAAAATATGGCTATCCCCAGTCAACCGAGGGATATCTTGAGAACCAAACGCCACCCAGTTCCTCCGTCCCCCGTGTACCGGTGTTCGGCGAGCTGCCGTCACCCGCCGTATGAGAGGGAGCACGTCCGATCACCAGTGCACCCTCGCGCCCACCCACGCGCTTCCCGAGGCGTTGAGACCCAGCATGCACCATGCTCCGGCGAGCCGGTGCTTCCCACATGGCCGGACACACCCGAGGACACGCATGCACATGGTCGACCGGAGCTCTCGAGGATTAATTCACTTCACGGCACACCAAACTCATCGTTCAGCCTCGCCGGTCGGTCGCTGCACGAACTCCGGTTAATCCTGCGATGCGATGCATGTCCACTGTCCAAAGTAATTATAGTACTGTACGTACGATCGATGCAGATGCGGATGCAGCTGCACCCACGCCTGCATGCCGTCCTGAACGCACGTACTCACGTACGTCCTGGCTAGCTGCAGCGCACGCGCCGGTACACCGGCCGATCGCTGCACCCATTGGTCTCTGCCTTGCACGCATGCTCCTATGCATGTACCACATATAGGTAACTCGTACGCACAGTACCAGCAAGTTCACGTTGTCAGTGTCGGCGTCGCCCGCTGGCAGCAGTATTTACTTGCTACTGCTGGGGGTCTGGTTGGGGCATGCGGTAGCGGCACGGTTTTCCAGGCAAGCCCGCGTCACCACGGCAAGTACAGCACGTACGTGGCTACTCCGGCGGTGCATGCGGCAGCAGTAGCTGTACACATGTCTTTGTTAGTGCCAGAGCCACGCCACTAAAGTCTACAGGGTCGACTGATCAAGAGCTAAGTTTTCTCGTCGGAGGTTTCATGATACGGATGATACCCCAGCACGCACGTCGCCTTCCTTTCGGCCGATCGAGCTCGCCGTCTGGACTCTGGAATGAAATGATTGATCGATGGATGCATACGGGAGGTTTTGAGGCTGTTTGGATGGAGATCTGAGGTTCATGCCCGGTGAAAATCGATGCCGGTAGGGGCGACGACTTCACACCTCACAACGACGGGAACCCAGCCGGCCAGGCAGTTCCTCTGTCACTTGATCAGTGCTATGACAATCGCGTATGAATGCTGAACGCGCTTCCGTTTGACGACTAGGCCGGCTCTAAACTTTTTCCAACAGGTGAGAACTCTGAATAAGGTCTTTAATGAGAGGATATTAGCAGTGATGGAAGAGCTGTCATTGGTTGACTCAGAAATTCCAAGTCGACTGAATCATAGTCACTGTCTTGACTAATACCGTTTTCAATTGCATAATCATGATTGTACTATCATTTTGGGCTTTTTCTTCTGATAAAAATGCCCACTCAAGAAAAGAAAAAAGTCATGCAAAACTTTTGTGAAGTTTGAAACTAAGAATTCATCTAGAACTAGACTTGCTAACGCCTAACGGAGTCGTAGGCACTGAATCGCTCATGACCAAGCTAAACAAAATGGAGAGAAGTAGTAGGAGTACACATTATTCAAATTAAATGCATGCCAACTTAATATGCATTCTAATTTTAAAAACAAATGAACGCCCTCGGTTACAGATGGTAACAGTAATTATATAAGACTAAACATGGTGATTGACCTGAACAATTCCGGTAAAGATAACACCTAGATCGACAGTAATTGCAACGAACTACAGACAGAGGTCCAAGCTTACAACGCCCTCCTTCTGCCCCATCATTTCGGACCTACCGATCTCCGTGGGCGACCCGCCGGTGAGGCACGACGGCAGCGTCGCCACCACGCTCATCACCGCATTGTGCCCACCCTTACCAGGCACCTCTCCGGTGCCAGCAACGGCCGCCGTCGCTTCATCGTGCCGGCCGGCGGCACCAAAAGCATCAGCACCCACTGGCGTCGGCCTCCACACCATCCCCGGCACGGTCATGCCGCCGTATGCCGCGGACCGCGCCACGCTGCCGTACATCCCCGGCCACACCGGGTACTGCGGCGGCGGCATCGGAGCGGCCTGGTGGTGGCCATAGCCGCCGAACAGGGCACCGTAGACGTGCGCGCCGGCCGGGAGGTAGGCGGCGGCGAGGGAGGCCTCGAGGTGCGCCCGGCGCGCGTGCTGCCGCTCCCGCTTGTGCGCGTTCTGGTGTCCTCCCAGCGCCTGCGACGTCGGGAAGTTGCGGCAGCAGTAGTGGCACTCGAACTTGCGGGTCTCCCCCTCCCCGGCCGCCGCCGCGGCGTCCGCCTTGGGCAGCTGGTCGCCGGCAGCGACGGCGTCGTTGGAGAAGTCGCAGCCGAAGAGGCGGATGGTGGAGTCGGCCGGCTGCTGGGCGGCGACTCGGACGAGCGGGAGCTGGGAGAACGAGTCGGCTCCCCCGAGCACGGTGCCATGCGGGGCGGCCATGGCGGATGCCTGGCAAGCTAGCTAGCTTCCTCAACAGTGACCGACGTTGAGCTTGTGACTTTGTGTGCAGGAAGCGGGCAAGGGGGCAGCGTGGTTTTATGGTGAGACGACGACATAGGCAGACGGCCGGGCGTCTGCAGGCCGGCCGGGCGGAGGGGACAGGCCGGGGGACCGAAGTACGTAGGAGCCGGGGCCCTCATTGAAAGCTAACCATCTCGTCACCCTCCAAGTACACGCACAGAAACCGATCGGCAGTGTACCGCAGCTGCCCGCCTGGCCCTGCGCACGTACATGCATGCATGCATGCATGGCCAATAAGACTATATGCTCCATCACCATTCGCTAGGCAGTACGTGTACGTGCATACGCAATGTATGAGGATAGTGCAGGGCCGCAGGGTGCATTAGGGGCTATGTTCGTGCAATCCGCTGCCAAAAGTCACACTCAGCCTATGTTAATATTTCAAGCCCGGCATAGGAGAAATTTCTGAATGGCAATTAAGACCGTACTGCGTGCTCGAACATGCATGCACTATGGTGACCCATGCATGGATGGGCGCAGCATGAGCACCGCGGGACGGGCAGGCGCGGCGCGGGTGGTCCTTCTTCCGGCCGTGGACGGCGGTAGGGGGGAGACGAGACGAGACGCGGCTGTGCTTTGGCTAGCACTTGCAGCCGCATATGATTACCGGGCCGGCCACTGGACCCTGCATGCATGCTAAAGTCTCCACCTTTAACTCTGCATGGGCCGATCGACTTTACCCTCTGAATTCGGAACGATCATCAATCTAGGTTTTCGGCATGATTATGGACTTGCCGACTTGGGTGTGCCCTTTCTGGGTGGGATCTACGCGTCTGCATGCATTGCTTTGCCGTCCATGCATGCCTGCCATCAGAGGCGGAGGACGAAAAAAATTTAAGGTGTGGCGAAGTTTTAAGAAAATAATTCTTTTGGTGCAAATCGAAAGAGTTAAGACAAATTACAAACGAAAAGCCAAATATAATGAACATGTAGTCATGTTTCAATAGGAAAACAACCTAAAATATATCGATAATGAAGCTTTCAATGGCATGTGCCGAAATATTGACACTTTCACAGATGCTTGGATTTGTCACTACCAAATACTTCAAAATACTTCTTCAAATCTGCAATCACAACATTAATATATCACTACAATCTACTTGAATTTAAGGCTTGAAGTTGCTGTTCAAAATTGCTATAAAATTTCAGAACAAAGAGAAATTACCTCTTCCCCTTTTCTTTGGATTTACTAGTCCATTCCCCTTTCTATCCATCTTCTAGTAATCTGGACAGAACGGCACCGGCTGGGCATCTTATTAGCTTATACGTATAATCATCTAAATACAAAAACTTGTTCGTACAATAAACAGTTATATTCAGAAACTGCAGTTGGTTCGGAATTTCAGATCCTCGAAAATTGACAGAAGAAAAATCGGCAATTTCTGACAAAGTGGCTGCAACTAGTCTCTGGTTCGGACCCTGAGGAATTATCAAGGAATTGCTAGGAAAATCCCAATGGAGCTTGCTACCGCCACTGGAGCCATCTGTTGCTGCCGCCGCTGAAGACGTCGCTTGCTGCCTTTGCTGGAGCGCCGCTGGAGCCACCGCTGAAGCTTGCTGCCGCAGCCTTCTAAGCCCCCAGCCTGCCGCCGTCGTCGGTCGCCCGCCTGGTCCTCGCGATCTGGCCAGCCGCCGCCGCCGCGCTAGCTTTGGGTTGCGTCGCGTCTGGAGAGGTGCGTGTGTGCTGTTTTTTTTTGCCTCATGTTCGTGGGCGCTCGATCGAATCGATCCTGCGCGTGGTCGATCTCCACGGGGCACCGCTACTGGCCCAACAGCCTGGATGTGTCGGCCCATCAGCTCTGTACCGGCACTGCAGTCGAACGAGTCCAGAGTTTGTCGATCGGTAGATCCGTAGATTAGATGCATATACATATTAAATTTTTTTTGCCCAAAATCTAGGTATGGCGGCTGCCATATCCTGCCCACCGGAGCCCTCCGCCAGTGCCTGCCATGGAACGGATAGCTTGTCTTTCTCGCTTTTCCTGCATGTTGCGCTTCCATTCCACGACTTTTCTCGGACTTCGGCATGATTAACCGGGCGGGTCCTCTCAACGACACTCCATGCTTACCCCCCGACCCGCGGCATTATTTTGTGTCGCGCGATCGATCCCGTTCACCGGAGGCAGAAATCACCTATTTGACCTGAGAACGAAATCAAATCACGATCTGACCTGGTCTTAAAAAAATTCATATAACGGATCGTTTTGTGTGGTGCCCGACAGCCGGACACTGCACTGCAGTATGCAACGCTTTTGTCTCAGGCGTCGCACCAGGGCTGTACCTTTAAAATTCAGGGCCTGGTGCAAAATCAAAATTAGGTCCTGTTTTAAAAATATAAATTAAAACATTTTGTGTAAGTTATTGCGATGCCACAGGTTTTTTTCAGCGAATTCACATTTTATATTAAAAATGTAAATCTACCCAAGAAGAAAATATTAATGAAGTAGTAGAACGAACAAAAATGATCGGAGTAGAAACTAATTAGAGGGGTGAAATGTTGGAGACCATGAATGGCAGCACATGGGATCGGATCGCTCTACTAAGAACCATGCAGTGAATGAGAGACAAAAATACACACACAAACACACACACGGACATGAGGTTGGCCTGAATTTTAGGATGAGTCCTTTTCATATAATTCCATCTTAAAAGCTCATTACTATCTCTGATTTTGGGGCCCCTGGAATTTGGAGGCCCTGTGCAACCGCTCCGGTTGCACATGCCAAGATACGGCTCTGCGTCGCACGCCCGGCCAGCGTGGCAGCCCGGGGCCAGGGGCGGCCACACAGCCAGCCGTGCAGCGCCCAACACATAGGCGCCACACTTGTAATATGCAACGCCTAGCGCTTAGGTAATGCACAGTGACTTAAGCGCATCGACCCAGCCCGACTAGGCAGTTCTTCCCCCTCTGCAGGAAGTTGCTCTCTGGACAGAGAGCAGCGGCGGCGGCGCCCCATTCGATCCCCCCCATCCCTCCCAGATCTGAAGATTTGAACCGTGGATTCGATCTCAAATCCCTCCTACTAGGGAAACTCCTCCGTTCCCTTTCTTTTCCTCCGTAAATTTGTTGCCATTTAAGAGATTTGTCCAAGATTTGGTGGAACCCTTGATTTTGCTTGATTTGCTTGATTTAGGATGTGTAGTCATAGTTGTACTACCGTACTGTTGTTCATTAGTTCACAATATATGATTCTTGTTAGTGAAACCCTAGATTGTTTAGTTTTTTTAGATATATATGAGATGCCTATTTTTGTAGATAACTATGAGCTGTTGAGTTTCGTAGACATATATGAGATGTTTAGTTTTTTTAGATATATATTAGATGCTGAGTTTATTTGAAATATGAGATGTTGAGTTTTTTGATATATATATATATATATATATATATATATATATATATATATATATATATATATGTGAGAATTTACAATCATTTATTTATTGTGCGAGAAGAACATGTTGAGATTGTTGTAGTTGAACACATATGAGATGTTTAGTGTATACCGATATTTGAGATGAAAATGAACTCATATATGTTTATTGTTTGAACTTTGTAAGGATGGTTTGGCTTCTCGACGATGTCTACGACACACAACACCATGCCTTCATGATGCGCGAGAAGGAGATGGTAATAATGAGTAATCTAAATATTTTGCAGATTTGCCTTTAGTTGAAATTGACATGCCCTAAGATTTTTCATTTCTTGTTTTTTGCAGAAGCTTGAACCTCTGAAGATTCGGTATCACGGGGTCTCTGGTCCTTCCATGCCCTACAATGAGCGGTACACACCCTACATCCAGCAGGCATGACTCCTCCCGTGGATTCAGTTGGTCAGCCGGTCAATGCCGAACTTCAACGCTCCACTAGTGACCTCTCTTGCTGATCAATGGAGGCCAGAGACGCACAATTTCCATCTTCGAACTGGGAAGATGACCGTGACGCTCGAGGATGTCGCCTTGATTACCGGGCTTCCTATCAATGGGAGGCCTCTATGTATGAGCACCGATTCTGATGGGTGGCGCGAGCAGATGATTGCTCTTATCGGTATGGCTCCTACCAAGGCTGAGGCTGATGTAAAGGAGGGAGAAGAGCAGAAGAAGAAGGAAAGGAAAGCAGCCGGAGCTGCTTTCACGTGGATTCAAGCAAACTTTGCGCATTGCCCTGCGGATGCCACTGATGATGTGATACATGCACATGCTCGTGTCTATATGTGGTACGTTGTCTCGAGGACTTTGTTTCCTGACTCCACAGGCAAGAACGCTCCATGGATGTGGCTGAAGGCGTTGACCGTCTTCGATAACGGATGGAGCTGGGGTTCAGCGACTCTTGCTTACTTGTACCGACAGGTAGTTGGTTTGTTTTGCTATCAAGTCATTTCTTCATTAGCAATGCAACCTTGTTGTCAAGTTAACATTGTTTTCTTTCATATGCAGCTGGATGATGCGTGTTGCAGGATCACAGGTAGTCCAGACATTGGTGGTAATATGCTTTTGCTTTCTGTATGGAGCTGGGAGCGTCTGTCTGTTGGATACCCGAAGAGCATTACGTTTAATCCTTGCGATGAAGATGGCGAATTACGGCACCCCACTTGGGCTTACAAGTGGGATGTGGTATATGAGATGATGAACAATGTCAGTCTCATGTACCAAAAGTACATTGCCGAGTTGGACACAATTACAACTGAGCAGGTAACAAGGTCATTACTTCAGTCATTTCTCATGCTTGCCTGAAAAATAGTCATCAATTTTGCATTGTTGCCCTATTTCATAGGTGGTATGGCAGCCATATGGCGCCGATGAGAGACTTGGGTACACCGAGGAGTTTACCATCAACCTGATGTGCTTGCAGGATAGGGATCTCTGGCTTATGCGGTGCCCACTGATATGCAGGTTGAGTTTCATTTTCCACATCGCGTGTATCATCAGTTTGATCTGTTCCAGCCTCACCCGCCGGAGTGGGTGGACACGGACAAAGCACTTCATGCGTAAGAGAGCATGAATTGTATTGACTAAGCATCACCACTCCTTTTTGGTTGTGCTAATGTTTAGTTTTGGACCATGTAGGTTGGACAGGAGAAAGCAGCAGAAGATAAAGGACTGGGACAAGCATCATGCACAGTATGTTACCCATTTCCATCTTAGTGTGGGGCAAGCTCATAACAGTGCACGCGGCCAGCTTCTTGAGCATAGCTCACTTGCTTTCGATAACTACCTACGATGGTTTCTTGAAAATACTCGAGTTGAGATATGCCCACCGGCATACAACGATGATATTCTTGAAGAGCCCACAAACTTTGAGGATGTATCGAAGCGGCGGTACAACAAAGATATCAGGGAAGGGCAAGGAGTCCCTGCTGTTCCGGTGATTAACTATGTGGTAAAGTGTTCCTTTCTTTACTTTCCCGTTGGCCGTATTACACATGTTTGAATGGCTAATGTGTTCATTCGTTCTCATCCGCAATGCAACCAGATCAAGAAAGCAGCTGATGAAAGCCAGTTTCCCCTTCTTGTCATGTGCCGAGTCCTCATCTTACGCCTTGCGAGCCTTTGTAAGCTTTCTTGCCCTCTCCTCCTCACGAGCAAGTTTCGCTTGGCGTGCCCTCTCCTCCTCTCGTTTCTTCCGCTCCATCCTCTCCTTCTGACGGCGCTCTTCCTCCAAGCCTCTTCAAAACGATTCTTCAAACCGCCGCTGTGGCCTAAGACAATCTTGATATTGGTCCTTTTGGACATCGTCTGGCACTTCATGATCTATCCACGTGAAGTACTTGCATAGAGGAGGCTGTGACTGCATAAATTTTATTTGCTAGTGTTGACACACATTTGAGAGTAACATTTTACTTCTCGAGCTTACCGGTGGTTGGTCATAGGCGTTTGTTGGAAGTGCACGATCATAAGCATAGTTCGGGCATACAAAATATCTCCGCCCTTCCGTCCATGATTTCTTTCGGTCGGTGGACACCTTCACCTTGCAAACATCTCCACACCAACATGGCGGGATGTTGACATCTTTCTCCTTCACCTTGTCCAAAGATGCGTCCTCTCACTTGTTCGGCATGTCTTCTTGGTTAGCACACGGTGGCCTCGTCATGGAACCAGATGAAGCCATGCCTACAAAACCGAGAATTCTTGGTTAACCCTAACCCCCACTTAATAATAACCACAACCCTAACTATACCATAACCCTAACACATAACCCTATCACCAACATCAAACATACAAAACCGAGAATTCGAGTTTGT
>NC_041393.1:88638435-88687547 GCF_002162155.2 Triticum dicoccoides | reverse complement strand
GGAGTGGGGATGGGTGGGAGGGGGTGAGTGCAAGAACCACTCCCAGTTCATTGTTCTCCACCTCAACCAAAGCGAAAGCCAAAGGCAACACCCGGTTATTGGCAACACTTGCTATTGCAACCAATAAAGTGCCCTTGTATTGTCCCGTCAAGAACGTGCCATCAATGGCGATGACATGCCGACAATGCTCAAAAGCCCTCATGCATTGCTCAAAGGCCCAAAATGCACGGCCAAATACTCGGATGGTCCTCCCGTTGTGAATCAATGTTTGGTGCCCATGAGGCTCAACCACGTGAACCATGCCTGGGTTTGTGGCGGCCATAGCTAACAACAACCTAGGGAGTCAGTTGTATGCTTCCTCCCAATTGCCATACAACATCTTGAATGCAGCTCGCTTCGCCTTCCATGCCTTGCCGTACTTCACCTTGTAATGAAAGATGGCTTTCACATGGTCAATGACACTCTTGATGCTCATTATTGGAAGTGTGGATATTTGGTTGGATAACCTGTAAGCAATGAACTTGGACGTGAGTTGTCTGTGTTGTTGGTACACAAACTCGCCATCCGCATTCTTGTGTCAGCACATGTGACTTGGCGTACAACTCACTATGCGCCAAGTGGGACCTCCTTTCCATGGCCTTGCACACACAATCCATGGACATCTTGGCACTTCACATTTAACCGTGTAACACACATTGACGTTCGAGTTGGACACTTTATGTGGATGATAATGTGTAACCGAGTAGTTGTCGAGCCACATCTTCAATTCCAAGAAGGATTGAAACTTACAGCCGGGATATATCCCGTTCTTTCTGTCTTCCAAATCACGGTGAGAACTTGGCCTAGCTCCAAGAGATATACATTTGCCACCATCTACAACGGCTTCATCCGCGAGACTAAGATCCTTGAACAATGGTGTCTTGTGGTCCCGCTAGAATACCTTCTTAAATGCTTGGGCCTCCTTGGGCGTGAACCCCTCCTCATCAACTTCTTCATCGGGACCATCGTCATCGGAGTCCGATGCATATGCATGAGAAAAAGGGATGGATTGGTCCATTGTCTCTTGCACATGATATTGCTCAAGATCACCCACATTGTTGTCATGGAGATCAACTTCGTTGTCATCCTCCTCCAACTCATAATTGTCCTCTTCAAAAGCTTCATTTTGGTTGTTTGAAACCAGGCTCAATGTTGGCCAAACTTGTTGCATCAAATGAGGTTCACTAACTTGATCTTTGATTCATGGGTGGGGGAGTACTAGCAACCAACGGGGAGGGGTTCATGTTCAAATCCAAATGCAAACTAGACTCAACCTTCTTGGAGGCAAATAACTCAAGAGCCTTGTCTAGAGATTCCGCAACCATCTCCTTGTACACAACCAATGTTGCTCCGAGTTCACACGCATTGTCTTCCAACGGATGTGCGTTCCAAAACCAACATTATGACTTCCCTCGAACTCAACAACGTCACTTGGGTCCATCCAATTCAAATCATTCCTCACTTGTTCCAAGACATCCGCATAGCTAGGACTACTCTCAAACACCATGTCAAGCTCATCCGGGTCCGGCTCAACATTGCCTTTCAAAAAGGCCTCTTTATCCACACGAAGAACATAAACACATGTTCTTCGCATCCCCACAATAATAAAAAACACACATATATCAAGTAAGTACTTAACAAAATATTTGCACAAAATACATAAGCCCTAGCATATATATGAAACAATAAGCCTAACCCCCACTTAACAATAACCACAACCCTAACCATAGCATAACCCTAACACCAACATCAAACACACATAACCCTAACCCTAGCATAGTATGAAGCCTAACCATACCAAATTAGCAAAGAAACATAACATGATTCAACACAAATTTCCAAATCCAAGCCAAAACTAGGGTTTCCCCAAACTAGCAAGATTTGAGCAAATATGACAATTCCTATGGATGAAAACGAGGGTATCGGAGGAGATTACCTTAAGGGAGGGGTTGGCTTCGAAATCCATGGTCAAATACTCCTGATTTTCAAGATTTGAGAAGGATTTGAGAGGGGGGGAGAGGGGAAGAGAGGAGGGCCGCAAGGCTAAGGGTTTGGGTGGGGTGGGGGTGTGTGGGGTGGGGGTGGGAGGGGAGAGAGGGTGGGGCTAGCCTAAGTGACAAATAGACTGTTCAGCTCCTAAGGGACGGGCGCTGCACATTACAAGTGTGACGCCTAAGTGCTAGGCGCTATACATTACAAGTGTGGTACCTATGCGTTGGGCCCTGCATGACTGGCTGTGGGGCCGCCCTGACCCCGGGCTGCCACGCTGGTGGGGCGTGCGATGCCTGAGGCAAAGGCGCTGCATAGTGCAGTGCAGCGCCCGGCTGTCGGGCGCCACACAAAACGGTCTGTTATGTGAAAAAATTTCAAGACTAGGTCAGATCGTGATTTGATTTCGTCCTCAGGTCAATTATGTGATTTCTGCCTCCGTTGGACTCGTCCATCACACTCGCACCATGTGGTTCCAGTTTGGTTTATCGTCAACAAGACGATAGGGCAACGATCGGTCGTCAACGGCATGCCTCTGGACGCTGGACTGGAGTCTCTACCGACACTGTGGACAGGTCAGAAAAGAAGCTACTACTACGTACTCCTACAATACGCTGAACATCTATTCGGCCAACTCCAGCGCACCCCAAATGGACGTCCGGTTTGGCCTGTTTTCTTCCGTTTGGGGTGCAATGGGGTCGCCCATGTCCGCTTGGGGCCGTTGGGTTGTCGATGCGCCCAACGCGCCGCCGCGCCCCAAATCATGTCCGGGGTGGACGTGATTAAAAAAAAAATGCAAAAACTAAAACAAAATGCCGAAAAAATAAAATAAACGCAAACATAAAAACATAAAAGATAATTAAACATCGCGGCCACAAAACGGCCCAGTTTCACATTTCACATAGAAATAATTAACATAAAAAAAGAAATTCGCCGCCCGCGCGCTCCTGCCATGCTCATCGATGCCGTGGTCGTTGCCGTCTTCTCAGTGGCCGCTGTTTTCGTCGTTGCTGATGAGGTCGACGTAGGCCGGCGGCGTCCAGAGGTGGGACGGCAGTGCCTGGTACACGGGAGGTTGCTGGAAGGCGGGAGGTGCCTGCACCACCTCCTCCCATGGTGACGCCTCCCGCTCCAGTGATCGTGACAACGTGGGGCACCAGTTCACGCCCCCTGTGGGTGTCAAAACTGGCGGATCTCGTAGTAGGGGTCCTAAGCTAGGCGTCTTGGAGCGATGGTAACATGGACACATGATCTTACCCAGGTTCGGGCTCTCTCAAGGAGATAATACCCTACATCCTGCTTTTGATTGTATTGATATGAGGACAGTACATAGTACAGGTATCTACCACGAGATTGTAGTAATAAATATGAGATGCTCTATTGACTAGCCTGGACTCGGTATATATATATGCACCATAGGCCTAGGGTTTAGAGGAGTCCTTGTCTTGTGCGCCAAGTCTTGTGGAATCCTCCTTGTATTCGGCATGGGCTGCGTGAAGTGGCCCATTAGTGAATCATCATGGGGGTCCTCGGCCCGACCCACTTGTCAGGAGACGACATGGTGAGTACCCCCTAGTCCCGGACACCGTCAGTAGCCCCCTGAACCGGTCTTCAAGTTGAGGACTGCTACGTCTTGAGCTTGCGTTGGTTTTCCTTGAAGAGGAAATGGTGATGCAGCAATAGTAGTGTAAGTATTTCCCTCAGTTTTTGAGAACCAAGGTATCAATCCAGTAGGAGGCTCCTCACAAGTCTCATGCACCTACACAAACAAACAAGAACTCGCAACCAACGGAATAAAGGGGTTGTCAATCCCTTCATGGCCACTTGCGAAAGTGAAATCTGATAGAGATAATATGATACGATAAATATATTTTTGGTATTTTATGATATAGATTGGAAAAGTAAATATGCAAATAAAAGTAGATTGAAAGCTTAAATGATAAGAGATAGACCCGGGGGCCATAGGTTTCACTAGTAGCTTCTCTCAAGATAGCATAACTATTACGGTGGGTGAACAAATTACTGTCGAGCAATTGATAGAAAAGCGCATAGTTATGAGATTATCTAGGCATGATCATGTATATAGGCATCACGTCCGTGACAAGTAGTCCGAAACGATTCTGCATCTATTACTATTACTCCACACATCGACTGCTATCCAGCATGCATCTAGAGTATTAAGTTCATGAAGAACAGAGTAACGCGTTAAGAAAGATGACATGATGTAGAGGGATAAACTCATGCAATATGATATAAACCCAATCTTTTTATCCTTGATGGCAACAATACAATACGTGTCTTGCTGCCCCTGCTGTCACTGGGAAAGGATACCGCAAGATTGAACCCAAAGCTAAGCACTTCTCCCATTGCAACAAAGATCAATCTAGTAGGCCAAACCAAACTGATAATTCGAAGAGACTTGCAAAGATAACTTAATCACACATAAAAGAATTTAGAGGAAATTCAAATATTTCTCATAGATAAACTTGATCATAAACCCACAATTCATTGGATCTCGACAAACACACCGCAAAAAGAGTTACATCGAATAGATCTCCAAGAAAAGGAAGGAGAACTTTGTATTGAGAATCAAAGAGAGAGAAGAAGCCATCTAGCTAATAACTATGGACCCGAAGGTCTGTGGTCAACTACTCACAACTCATCGGAGAGGCCTTGGAGATGATGTAGAGGCCCTCCATGATCGATTCCCCCTCCGGCGGAGCGCCGACGAAGGCTCCAAGATGGGATCTCACGGATACAGAAGGTTACGGCAGTGGAAATAGTTTTTCGTGGTCGCTCCTGATGTTTTCGGAGTACATGGGTATATGTAGGAGGAAGAAGTAGGTCGGTGGACGCTCGAGGGGCCCACAAGGTGTCGGTGGGAAACGACATCTATGGGATCACTGGAATCCCTTCTACGGTTGCTGGGCGCGGGGATTGTGAGAAGAGCGGGACTAGCAGATGACACAGAGGGATTACCCAGGTTCGGGCCGCAAAGATGCGTAAAACCCTACGATCCTGCTTTGGTGGTTGTATTAGTGTTCTTGAGCTCTTGAACTAGCTCTGGGTGTGATACGTCTCCAACGTATCTATAATTTTTGATTGCTCCATGCTACTTTATCTACTGTTTTAGGCAATATTGGGCTTTATTATCCACTTTAATATTATTTTTGGGACTAACCTATTAACCGGAGGCCCAACCCAGATTTGCTGTTTTATGCCTATTTCAGTGTTTCGAGGAAAAGGAATATCAGACGGAGTCAAAACAGAACGAAATCAATTGGAGAAGTTATTTTTGGAAGGAAAGCAACCTGATAGACTTGAGTGCACGTCAGGGGAGTCCCAGGCTGCCCACAAGGGTGGGGGGCGTGCCCACCTCCCTAGGGCGCGCCCCCTGCCTCGTGAGCACCCCGGAGGTCCACCGACGTACCCCTTGCACCCATATATACCTACGTACCCTAAAACTTCCAGAACAGAAGATAGATCGGGAGTTCCGCCGCCGCAAGCCTTTGTAGCCACCAAAAACCTCTCGGGAGCCCGTTTCGGCACCCTGCCGGAGGGGGAACCCATCACCGATGGCCATCTTCATCATCCCGGTGCTATCCATGACGAGGAGGGAG
The DNA here is from genome assembly GCF_002162155.2 of Triticum dicoccoides. Lineage (NCBI taxonomy): Eukaryota > Viridiplantae > Streptophyta > Magnoliopsida > Poales > Poaceae > Triticum > Triticum dicoccoides. The sequence continues at coordinate 88,681,899 of NC_041393.1, read as the reverse complement.
TAGTTCACCCTCGGGGCTGAGGGTATGTACCAGTAGCTATGCGTTTGATCTCTCTCTCTCTCTCTCGCGTTCTCTCTCGTGTTCCCTCTATGGCACGATCTTGATGTATCCCGAGCTTTGCTATTGTAGTTGGATCTTATGATGTTTCTCCCCCTCTACTCTCTTGTGATGAATTGAGTTTCCCCTTTGAAGTTATCTTATCGGATTGAGTCTTTTATGAGAAAACTTGATATACGTCTTGGTGATCAACTTGCGGGTTTCATGACATTGGGAACTTATGCATAGGGGCTGGCACACGTTCTTGACTCTCCGGTAGTAGCTTTGGGGCACTCTTTGAAGTACTTGTGTTGGTTGGATGAATTGGAGATTGTGTGATGCATATCGTATAATCATGCCCACGGATACTTGAGGTGACAATGGAGTATCTAGGTGACATTAGGGTTTTGGTTGATTTGTGTCTTAAGGTGTTATTCTAGTACAAACTCTTTTATAGATTGATCCGAAAGAATAACTTTGAGGTGGTTTGGTACCCTACCATAATCTCTACGTTTGTTCTCCGCTATTAGTGTCTTTGGAGTGACTCTTTGTTGCATGTTGAGGGATTGTTATATGATCTATCTATGTTATTATTGTTGAGATAACTTGCACTAGTGAAAGTATGAACCCTAGGCCTTGTTTCCTATCATTGCAATACCATTTACGCTCACTTTTATCGCTTGCTACCTTGCTGTTTTTATTATTTCAGATTACAAAAACCTACATCTACTATCTATTTTGCACTTGTATCTTCATCTCCTCGCCGAACTAGTGCACCTATACAATTTACCATTGTATTGGGTGTTGGGGACACAAGAGACTTTTTGTTATTTGGTTGCAGGGTTGTTTGAGAGAGACCATCTTCATCCTACGCCTCCTACGGATTGATAAACCTTAGGTCATCCACGTGAGGGAAATTTGCTACTGTCCTACAAACCTGTGCACTTGCAGGCCCAACAACGTCTACAAGAAGAAGGTTGTGTAGTAGACATCAAGCTCTTTTTTGGCGCCGTTGCCGGGGAGGTTAGCGCTTGAAGGTATATCTTTAGATCTTGCAATCGAATCATTTTGTTTCTTGTTTTAGCACTAGTTTAGTTTATAAAAGAAAACTACAAAAAAAATGGAATTGAGTTTGTCTCATATGCTTCGTCTTTTTAATATCTTTCGTGAGTATGATGGAAAGGAAAATTGTGCCAAAGTGTTAGAAGAAGAATGCATTAAATTGTTTGGCACTAAATCTTTGAATGATGAGCATGATTGCAATGTTGTTAGTACGAATTCTTTGAATATCCATAATGCTAATAATGATTGCACTAGTTATGATGAAAATATCTCTTATGAGCATGTCAACTTTTATGGAGTGCATGTCTGCATGAACACACCAAATAGAGAAGATATTTATTGCAAGAGGCATAAATACTTAGAAACCAAATTGTTGCAAGAAGAGCTAGATGAATGTGCTGAAAGATTCAATATTTTTCGCGCTCCTTGTGAACTTTGCAATGAACATAGTCATTTAAAACTCCAATGCTATTTGTTTCATGATCAAGTCATGTCCAAATATTGTGATAACTTGATTACTCTTGAGCATCATAAAGAGCTTAGTCTTGTTTTGGGTTATCAAGAAATGAAACGTATAACTGACGATATTCCAAAATTTAATCTTAATAAATTTCTTGACTTTGATCTAGAGAAGATTTATATGTATTGTACGGAGAATTGCATTGAAAATCCTTATATTGCCAATTACATAAAGAAAAGAAAGCAAATAGAAGATGAAGAGAATACTAATGAAAGGGAAGAGACTTCCCAATCTCCTCCTATTATTTCTTATGATGAATCAGGTAACGAGGAGGAGCCTTCTATTCAACCAATCTCATCAATAAGGAGCTCAAAGAGGAAGGTTGAACCCACACATAATGTGAAGAATAAGAAGAAAAGAAGGAGCAACAAAGGTAGAAAGGTATTCCTCCCAAATGATGTTGCTCCTACTACTCATTGTGATGATGATAATTGCTATACTATTGGTGCTATCAATATTTTTAATGATGAGAGTGATTATGCTTATGATATGAAAGGGCCCAAGCTTGGGGAAGCTATGTTTGATTGGGATGAAATATTTGAGAATATATTTGCTGGAATTAATGTTTGTCCCAAGCTTGGGGATGCTATGTTTAATGAAGATGATATTTTTAGCATCCCAAGTTTTGATATGCAAAGTTGTTATGATGATAGCATGCCTCCTACCTATGATGATTATATTGATGAAAGTGGGTTCGGAAGAGATTCAACTTTAGGAAGTAGCGATCCCACTATTTTGGAGGATGTTGAATTTTATTGTGATGAATACGAAAGTGGATTTGGAAGAGTGTCAACTTTATTTAGTGATTCCACTATCTTGGGAGAGGTTTCAATCGATTATGATGAGAACGAAGTTGCTACTTATGATGATTATTGTGATGAAACTTATGCTATAAAAAGTAGTGAGGATTATATTTACAAATCTTGTCATGATTATGATTACCCCTTTTCTGAACATTACTCTTTTAATGTGGAAACAATTTTTAGTGTCCAAGTCTCTCATGATACTCCCACTACTATTCATGAGAAGAATTTTGCTTATGTGGAGAATAGTAAATTTTCTATGCTTGTAGATCATGAAAAGAATTCTTCAGATGCTGGTTATATTGTTGAATTCATTCATGATGCTACTGAAAATTATTATGAGGGAGGAACATATGCTTGTAGGAATTGCAATAATATCAAGTTTCCTCCCTATGTGCTTAAATTCTTGAAGCTATGCTTGTGTTACCTTCCTATGCTAGTTGATTATTGTTCCCATAAGTTGTTTGCTCACAAAATCCCTATGCATAGGAAGTGGGTTAGACTTAAATGTGCTAGTCATATTCTTCATGATGCTCCCGTTATGTTTCAATTCTTATCTTTTATGTGAGCATCATTGTCATCATCATGCCTAGCTAGAAAGGCATTAAAGAAAAGCGCTTGTTGGGAGACAACCCAATATTTATCCTTACTGTTTTTGTGTGTCCACATGATTATGATACTGTAGTAATCATGTTTTATAGCTTTTGTTTCAATAAAGTGCCAAGTAGAACCTTTGGGAAAACTTGGGTGAAGTTTATGTGATCTTGCTGTGAAAAACAGAAACTTTAGCGCTCACGAGATTAGCTGCCATTTTTTACTGGAGAGTGATTTTAGGTTGATTATTTTTGCATATGATTAATGGACAAATTTCTCAGGGCCAGCAATTTATTTCATAATTTTTGTGGTTACATAAGTATACGTTTGATACAGATAACTATAGACTGTTCTGTTTTTGACAGATTCTGTTTTCATTGTGTTGTTTGCTTATTTTGATGCATCTATGAGTAGTATCGGAGGGTATGAACCATAGAGAAGTTAGAATACAGTAGATATTACACCAATATGAATTTATAATGAGTTCATTACAGTACCTAAGTGGTGGTTTTATTTTCTTATACTAACGGAGCTTACGAGTTTTGTGTTGAGTTTTGTGTGGTTGAAGTTTTCAAGTTTTGGGTAAAGATTCGATGGACTATGGAATAAGGAGTGGTAAGAGCCTAAGCTTGGGGAGGCCCAAGGCACCCCAAGGTAATATTCAAGTACAACCAAGAGCCTAAGCTTGGGGATGCCCCGGATGGCATCCCCTCTTTCGTCTTCGTTCATCGGTAACTTTACTTGGAGCTATATTTTTATTCACCACATGATATGTGTTTTGCTTGGAGCGTCATTTTATCTTGTTATTTTTTGCTTGCTGTTAGTTAGAATAATGTTTTTCATCTTTATTTTCAATAAAAAAGTCAAGGATAGCCTTTGCCATGCTTATTTTGCTAGTATACATGTTGCTGTTTGAAAACAGAAAGTTTACCGCTGTTGCAAAAATTCCCTAGAAAAGTCAGAGAATGGTATAATGTTGAATATTTTTGCATATTTAGCTCTGATAAATTTATTACAGTGGGGATTTTCTCTCATATTTTTTGGAGTTAGGGAAGTATGATTACTCTTGCATTATTTACAGACTGTACTGTTTTGGCAGATTGCTGTTATGTTTGCATTGTTTGCATATGTTTGCTTGTTTAATGATTCTATTTGATGATAGGAGTATTAAATATGCAGAGACATTTAGTATTAAATATTGAATAATAATGTTAGTGATTTGTTACAGTACAAAATGATAAGGTTTTGCATTGATTTATACTAACCTATCTCACGAGTTCTTGTTAAGTTTGTTGTGAATGAAGCTTTTGATAAAAAGAGAAACCATGATATGAGAGGAATTAAGGAGACACAAAAGTTCAAGCTTGGGGATGCCCAAGGCACCCCAAGATAATATTTCAATAAGTCTGAAGCATCTAAGCTTGGGGATGCCCCGGTAGGCATCCCACCTTTCTTCTTCAACAACTATCGGTTAGTATCGGTTGAGCCTAAGTTTTTGCTTCTTCACATGAGTTGTGCTATCCTTGCAATGTAGTTTTCTTTAGCTTTGCTTGCTGTTTGAATAAAGTATCAAGATCTGAAATTATTAATTGGGAGAGTCTTCACATAGTTGCATAATTATTTAGCTACTCATTGTTCTTCACTTATATCTTTCAGAGTAGTTTGTCATTTGCTCTAGTGCTTCACTTATATATTTTAGAGCACACTGGTGGTTTTATTTTGAAAAAATAGATGATCTCTCATGCTTCACTTAGATTATTTTGAGAGTCATTAATAGCATGGTAATTTGCTTAATATTAATATACTTGGTATTCAAGATATGTGAAACTTTCTTTTGAGTGCGTTGAATACTAAGATAAGTTTGATGCTTGATAATTGTTTTGAGATATGGAGGTGATAATATCAAAGTAATGCTAGTTGGGGTGATTATGAATTTAAAGAATGCTTGTGTTGAAGTTGGTGATTCTCGTAGCATGCACGTATGGTGAACCGCTTTGTGATGAAGTTGGAGCACAATTTTATTTATTGATTGTCTTCCTTATGAGTGGCGGCCGGGGACGAGCGATGGTCTTTTCCTACCAATCTACCCCCCTAGGAGCATGCGCGTAGTGCTTTGGTTTTTGATGACTTCTAAATTTTTGCAACAAGTTCATGAGTTCCTTTGATTAATGTTGAGTCCATGGATTATACGCACCCTTTCACCCTTCCACCATTGCTAGCCTCTCTAATACCACGCACTTTTCGCCGGTATCATACACCCACCATACATCTTCCTCAAAACAGCCACCATACGTACCTATCATGGCATTTCCATAGCCATTCTGAGATATATTGCCACGCAACTTTCCACCGTTCCGTTCATATGACACACATTACTTTTATCATATTGCTTTTTGCATGAACATGTAGTTGACATTGTATTTGTGGCAAGGCCACCTTCATAATTTTCATACATCTCGCTCTTGATTCATTGCATATCCCAGTACACCGCCGGAGGCATTCATATAGAGTCATATTTTGTTCTAAGTATCGAGTTGTAATTGTTGAGTTGTAAGAAAAATAAAAGTGTGATGATCATTATTATTAGAGCATTGTCCCAGTGAGGAAAGGATGATGGAGACTATGATTCCCCCATAAGTCGGGATGAGACTCCGGATGAAAAAATAATAATAAAAAAGAGGCCAAAAAAAAGAAAAAAAGAGAAAAGGCCCAAACAAAAAAAATGAGAGAAAAAGAGAGAAGGTACAATGCTACTATCCTTTTACCACACTTGTGCTTCAAAGTAGCACCATGACCTTCATGATAGAGAGTCTCATATGTTGTCACTTTCATATACTAGTGGGAATTTTTCATTATAGCACTTGACTTGTATATTCCAATGATGGGCTTCCTCAAAAGTGCCCTAGGTCTTCGTGAGCAAGCAAGTTGGATGCACACCCACTTAGTTTCTTTTGTTGAGCTTTCATATACTTATAGCTCTAGTGCATCCGTTGCATGGCAATCCCTACTCACTCACATTGATATCTATTAATGGGCATCTCCATAGCCCGTTGATACACCTAGTGGATGTGAGACTATCTTCTCCTCTTTTGTCTTCTCCACAACCACCATTCTATTCCACATATAGTGCTATGTCCATGGCTCATGCTCATGTATTGCATGAAAGTTGAAAGTGTTTGAGATTATTAAAGTATGAAACAATTGCTTGGCTTGTCATCGGGGTTATGCATGATTTAAATATTTTGTGTGGGGAAGATGGAGCATAGCCAGACTATATGATTTTGTAGGGATAACTTTCTTTGGCCATGTTATTTTGAGAAGACATAATTGCTTAGTTAGTATGCTTGAAGTATTATTACTTTTATGTCAATATGAACTTTTGTCTTGAATCTTTTGGATCTGAATATTCATGCCACAATTAAGAAGATTTACATTGAAATTATGCCAAAGTATCACTCCGCATCAAAAATTCTTTTTTATCATTTACCTACTCGAGGACGAGCAGGAATTAAGCTTGGGGATTCTTGATATGTCTCCAACGTATCTATAATTTTTGATTGCTCCATGCTACTTTATCTACTGTTTTAGGCAATATTGGGCTTTATTATCCACTTTTATATTATTTTTGGGACTAACCTATTAACCGGAGGCCCAGCCTAGATTTGCTGTTTGATGCCTATTTCAGTGTTTCGAGGAAAAGGAATATCAGACGGAGTCAAAACGGAACGAAATCAACTGGAGAAGTTATTTTCGGAAGGAAAGCAACCTGATAGACTTGGAGTGCACGTCAGGGGAGTCCCGTGCTGCCCACGAGGGTGGGGGGCGCGCCCACCCCCCTAAGGCGCGCCCCCCTGCCTCGTGAGCACCCCGGAGGTCCACCGATGTACCCCTTGCACCCATATATACCTACGTACCCTAAAACTTCGAGAACAGAAGATAGATCGGGAGTTCCGCCGCCGCAAGCCTCTGTAGCCACCAAAAACCTCTCGGGAGCCCGTTCCGGCACCCTGCCGGAGGGGGAACCCATCACCGGTGGCCATCTTCATCATCCCGACGCTATCCATGACGAGGAGGGAGTAGTTCACCCTCGGGGCTGAGGGTATGTACCAGTAGCTATGTGTTTGATCTCTCTCTCTCTCGTGTTCTCTCTCGTGTTCCCTCTATGGCACGATCTTGATGTATCCCGAGCTTTGCTATTGTAGTTGGATCTTATGATGTTTCTCCCCCTCTACTCTCTTGTGATGAATTGAGTTTCCCCTTTGAAGTTATCTTATCGGATTGAGTCTTTTATGAGAACACTTGATGTATGTCTTGGTGATCAACTTGCGGGTTTCATGACATTGGGAACCTATGCATAGGGGTTGGCGCACGTTCTTGACTCTCCGATAGTAGCTTTGGGGCACTCTTTGAAGTACTTTGTGTTGGTTGGATGAATCGGAGATTGTGTGATGCATATCGTATAATCATGCCCACGAATACTTGAGGTGACAATGGAGTATCTAGGTGACATTAGGGTTTTGGTTGATTTGTGTCTTAAGGTGTTATTCTAGTACGGACTCTTTTATAGATTGATCCGAAAGAATAACTTTGAGGTGGTTTGGTACCCTACCATATCTCTACGTTTGTTCTCCGCTATTAGTGTCTTTGGAGTGACTCTTTGTTGCATGTTGAGGGATTGTTATATGATCTATCTATGTTATTATTGTTGAGATAACTTGCACTAGTGAAAGTATGAACCCTAGGCCTTGTTTCCTATCATTGCAATACCGTTTACGCTCACTTTTATCGCTCGCTACCTTGCTGTTTTTATTATTTCAGATTACAAAAACCTACATCTACTATCTATTTTGCACTTGTATCTTCATCTCTTCGCCGAACTAGTGCACCTATACAATTTACCATTGTATTGGGTGTGTTGGGGACACAAGAGACTTTTTGTTATTTGGTTGCAGGGTTGTTTGAGAGAGACCATCTTCATCCTACGCCTCCTACGGATTGATAAACCTTAGGTCATCCACTTGAGGGAAATTTGCTACTGTCCTACAAACTTGTGCACTTGCAGGCCCAACAACGTCTACAAGAAGAAGGTTGTGTAGTAGACATCAGGGTGCTGCGGGGTTCAAAAGAGCCGAATCCCTTCTCAGTGTCCCATGGGCCTCCTTTTATAGGCGAAAGGGGTTGCCACAGTGGCACACAGGAGGTGGAAAGTGCTACAGCGTTGCGAGCTTATCGCTGGTGTTACAGGACAAGACGCATTTAATGCAAGGCTTAGGTGTCCCTTCGCTTTATTGAGGACGGGAGAAAGGCCCTTGATGTCTACTACACAACATTCTTCTTGTAGACGTTGTTGGGCCTGCAAGTGCACAAGTTTGTAGGATAGTAGAAAATTTCCCTCAAGTGGATGACCTAAGGTTTATCAATCCGTGGGAGGCGTAGGATGAAGATGGTCTCTCTCAAACAACCCTGCAACCAAATAACAAAGAGTCTCTTGTGTCCCCAACACACCCAATACAATGGTAATTTGTATAGGTGCACTAGTTCGGCGAAGAGATGGTGATACAAGTGCAATATGGATAGTAGATAAAGGTATTTGTAATCTGAAATTATAAAAACAGCAAGGTAACTAATGGCAAAAGTGAGCGTAAACGGTATTGCAATGGTAGGAAACAAGGCATAGGGTTCATACTTTCACTAGTGCAAGTTCTCTCAACAATAATAACATAGATAGATCATATAAAAATCCCTCAACATGCAACAAAGAGTCACTCCAAAGACACTAATAGCAGAGAACAAACGAAGAGATTATGGTAGGGTACGAAACCACCTCAAAGTTATTCTTTCGGATCAATCTATTCAAGAGTTTGTACTAGAATAACACCTTAAGACACAAATCAACCAAAGCCCTAATGTCACCTAGATACTCCATTGTCACCTCAAGTATCCGTGGGCATGATTATACGATATGCATCACACAATCTCAGATTCATCTATTCAACCAACACAAAGTACTTCAAAGAGTGCCCCAAAGTTTCTACCGGAGAGTCAAGACAAGAACGTGTGCCAACCCCTATGCATAGGTTCATGGGCGGAACCCGCAAGTTGGTCACCAAAACATACATCAAGTGGCACATGATATCCCATTGTCACCACAGATAAGCACGACAAGACATACATCAAGTGTTCTCAAATCATTAAAAGACTCAATCCGATAAGATAACTTCAAAGGGAAAACTCAATTCATCACAAGAGAGTAGAGGGGGAGAAGCATCATAAGATCCAACTATAATAGCAAAGCTTAGGATACATCAAGATCATGCCATAGAGGGAACACGAGAGAGAACTCGAGAGAGAGAGAGAGATCAAACACATAGCTACTGGTACATACCCTTAGCCTCGAGGGTGAACTACTCCCTCCTCATCATGGATAGCTCCGGGATGATGAAGATGGCCACCGGTGAAGGATCCCCCTCCGGCAGGGTGCCGGGAAGGGCTCCCGAGAGGTTTCTGGTGGCTACAGAGGCTTGCGGCGGTGGAACTCCCGATCTATGTTGATATTCGATGTCTTTAGGGTACGCATGCTTATATATGCGAAATAAGTCGGTCGGGGGGGGGGGTTGCTCGAGGGGCCCACAAGACAGGGGGGCGCGCCCAGTAGGGGGGGGGGCGCCCTCCTATCTCGTGGCCTCCTCGAGGCTCTTCTGACGTGAAGTTCAAGTCTCCTGGGTGATATTCTTCCCAAAAATAATGCTGCCGAAGGTTTCATTCCGTTTGGACTCTGTTTGATATTTCTTTTCTTCGAAATACTGAAACAGGCAATAAAACATCAATATGGGTTGGGCCTCCGGTTAATAGGTTAGTCCCAAAAGTAATATAAAACTATATAATAAAGCCCATAATCATTCAAAACAGATAATAAAATAACATGAATGCTTCATAAATTATAGATACGTTGGAGACGTATCAGCACCGCCAAGCTTAATTCCTGCTCGTCCTCGAGTAGGTATATGATAAAGAAAGAATTTATGAAGTGTGAATGCTAGAGGTGCACAAGTTTGATCAATGATAATTTCAATCACCTTTACTAGCATCATTATACGTCATAACAGTAGTTCATCTCATAAAACTATTCATAATCAAGTAACAAGCTATTCACATGTTAAAGCATAGACCATAAACTTTCTTGAAAACTAGCAAACTTCATTCTTAGTCATCAAACAATTGCAATTCATCCTACTTTCAGGAAGAGTCTATGTCAGAGCTTTGATTTAGCAAACTTCACATACTCTACTATCATATAGTCTTCTATAATTGCTAACACTCACGCAATACTTGTGGTTATGAAGTTTTAATCAGACATAGAGAAAGATTGGGGCTTATAATGTTGCCTCCAAATGTATTCACCTTTGGGTGATGTCAACAATAATAGTTCATGCTAACATATATCCAATTGGATATATATATCAGGATCACCCCAACACAAAGTGCTTGCCAAAGGATAAAATTAAAAAGGGAAAGGTGAAGATCACCTTGACTCTTGCATAAAGTAAAAGACATAAAGTAAAAGATAGGCCCTTCGCAGAGGGAAGCAGAGGTTGTCATGCGCTTTTAGGGTTGGATACAAAAAATCTTAATGCGAAAGAAGGTCACTTTATATTGCCCCTTGTATATGGACCTTTATTATGCAGTCCGTCGCTTTTATTGCTTCCATATCAAGTTCGTACAAAGCTTATTTTCTCCACACTAATAAGTCATGCATATTTAGATAGCAATTTTTATTGCTTGCACCGATGACAACTTACTTGAAGGATCTTACTCAATCCATAGGTAGATATGGTGGACTCTCATGGCAAAACTGGGTTTAAGGATATTTGGAAGCACAAGTAGTATCTCTACTTGGTGCTAGGAGTTTTTGGCTAGCATGAGGGGGAAAGGCAAGCTCAACATGTTTGAATAATCCATGACAATATACTTTAACTGAGATGTGAGAAAACATAACCCATTACGTTGTCTTCCTTGTCCAACATCAACTCTTTAGCATGTCATACTTAATGAGTGCTCACAGTTATGAAAAATGTCTATGATAATATATTTATATGTGAAATCTCTCTTCCTTCAATATTCTTTCATGAATTGTTCAAATGACTAATACAATGCTTGCTAACCGTAAATAAATTTACAACCTCTACTTCTTAGATGTGAAGTCATTAATCCCCATGGGATAAGAAAATGAAACATATATAATTTCAGATTTATGACATTCAACTCATTCAACCATTTACTCAAAGGATATAAGTGAAGCACCCGAGTGAATGAAAAACTGCTCCAAAAAGATATAAGTGAAGAACAATGAGTAGCTAAATAATTATGTAACTATGTGAAGACTCTCTCCCATTTAAGAATTTCAGAACTTGGTATTGTATTCAAGCAGCAAGCAAAGCAAAACAAAATGGCATTGCAAGGATAGCACGACTCATGTGAAGAAGCAAAAACTTAGGCTCAAGCGATACTAACCGATAGTTGTTGAAGAAGAAAGGTGGGATGCCTACCGGGGCATCCCCAAGCTTAGATGCTTGAGACTTCTTGAATTATTATCTTGGGGTGCCTTGGGCATCCCCAAGCTTGAACTTTTGTGTCTCCTTAATTACTTTTATATGTTGGTTTCTTAAATCTCGTAAGCTTCATCCACACCAAACTCAACAAGAACTCGTGAGATAAGTTAGTATAAAACAATGCAAAAACCTTATCATTCTCTACTATAACAAATCACTAAGATTATTATTCAACATTGAATACTAAATTTCTCTGCATATTTAATACTCCTATCCTCAAATAGAATCATTAAACAAGCAAGCATAGGCAAACAATGCAAACATAACAGCAATCTGCCAAAACAGTATAGTCTGTAAAGAATGCAAGAGTATCAATACTTCCCTAACTCCAAAAATAGAAAATTACTACGCTGTAGAAGATTTATCATAGCTCAATATGCAAAAGTATTCAACATTATACCATTCTCTGACTTTTCTAGGGAATTTTTGCAACAACGGTAAACTTTCTGTTTTCAAACAGCAACATGTATACTAGCAAAATAAGCATGGTAAAGGCTATCTTTGACATTTCTATTGAAACTAAAGATGCAAAACATTATACTAAATAAAAGCAAGCAAATACTAACAAAAAAAATGACGCTCCAAGCAAAACACATATCATGTGGCGAATAAAAATATAGCTCCAAGTAAAGTTACTGATGAATGAAGACGAAAGAGGGGATGCCTTCCGGGGCATACAAGCTTAGGCTCTTGGTTGTCCTTGAATATTACCTTGGGGTGCCTTGGGAATCCCCAAGCTTAGGCTCTTGCCACTCCTTATTCCATAGTCCATCGAATCTTTACCCAAAACTTGAAAACTTCAACCACACAAAACTCAAGACAAAACTCGTAAGCTTCGTTAGTCTAAGAAAATAAATAACCACTTTGGTACTGTAATGAACTCATTCTAAATTCATATTGGTGTTAAACCTACTGTATTACAACTTCTCTATGGTTCATACCCTTACATACTAGCCATAGATTCATCAAAACAAGCAAACAACACATAGAAAATAGAATCTATCAAAAACAGAACAGTCTGTAGTAATATGTATCAAACGTATACTTCTGGAACTCAGAAAATTCTTAAGTAAATTGGTGGACCTGAAGAATTTGTCTATTAATCATATGCAAAAATAATCAACCTAAAATCGCTCCTCAGTAAAAAATGGCAGCTATTCTCGTGAGCGCTAAAGTTTCTGTTTTTTACAGCAAGATCATATAGACTTCACCCCTGTCTTCCCAAAGGTTCTACTTGGCACTTTATTGAAACAAAAGCTATAAAACATGATTACTACAGTATCATAATCATGTGGACACACAAAAACAGTAAGGATAAATATTGGGTTGTCTCCCAACAAGCGCTTTTCTTAAATGCCTTTTTAGCTAAGCATGATGATGGCAATGATGCTCACATAAAAGATAAGAGTTGAAACATAACGGGAGCATCATGAAGCATATGACTAGCACATTTAAGTCTAACCCACTTCCTATGCATAGGGATTTTGTGAGCAAGCAACTTATGGGAACAATAATCAATTAGCATAGGAAGGCAAAACAAGCATAGCTTTAAAATTTTAAGCACATAGAGAGGAAACTTGATATTATTGCAATTCCTACAAGCATATGTTCCTCCCTCATAATAATTTTCAGTAGCATCATGAATGAATTCAACAATATAACCAGCACCTAAAGCATTGTTTTCATGATCTACAAGCATATAAAATTTACTACTCTCCACATAAGCAAAATTCTTCTCACGAATAATAGTGGAAGCAAACTCAACAAAATAACTATAATGTGAGGCATAATCCAATTGAAAACAAAAATCATGATGACAAGTTTCATGGTTATCATTATTCTTAATAGCATACAAGTCATTACAATAATCATCATAGATAGCAACTTTGTTCTCATAATCAATTGGAACCTCTTCCGAAATAGTGGAATCATCACTAAATAAAGTTGACACTCTTCCAAACCCACTTTCATCAATATAATCGTCATAAATAGGAGGCATGCTTTCATCATAATAAATTTGCTCATCAAAACTTGGGGGACAAAAAATACCATGCTTGTGGCTTTGCATATCATTAGCATCATGGATATTCAAGGAATTCATACTAACAACATTGCAATCATGCTCATCATACAAAGATCTAGTACCAAACATTATATAGATTTCCTCTTCTAGCACTTGAGCACAATTTTCCTTTTCATCAAACTCACGAAAGATATTAAAAAGATGAAGTGTATGAGACAAACTTAACTCCATTTTTTTTGTAGTTTTCTTTTATAAACTAAACTAGTGATAAAAAAATAAACAAAAAGATTCGATTGCAAGATCTAAAGATATACCTTCAAGCACTCACCTCCCCGGCAACGATGCCAGAAAAGAGCTTAGTTTACGGGGTGCGCCGTTTACCTAGCCTCCTGGCAACGGCGCCAGAAAAGAGCTTTACACAACCTTCTTCTTGTAGACGTTGTTGGGCCTGCAAGTGCACAGGTTTGTAGGATAGTAGCAAATTTCCCTCAATTGGATGACCTAAGGTTTATCAATCCGTGGGAGGCGTAGGATGAAGATGGTCTCTCTCAAACAACCCTGCAACCAAATAACAAAGAGTCTCTTGTGTCCCCAACACACCCAATACAATGGCAAGTTGTATAGGTGCACTAGTTCGGCGAAGAGATGGTGATACAAGTGCAATATGGATAGTAGATAAAGGTATTTGTAATCTGAAATTATAAAAACATCAAGGTAACTAATGGCAAAAGTGAGCCTAAACGGTATTGCAATGGTAGGAAACAAGGCATAGGGTTCATACTTTCACTAGTGCAAGTTCTCTCAACAATAATAACATAGATAGATCATATAACAATCCCTCAACATGCAACAAAGAGTCACTCTAAAGACACTAATAGCAGAGAACAAATGAAGAGATTATGGTAGGGTACGAAACCACCTCAAAGTTATTCTTTCGGATCAATCTATTCAAGAGTTCGTAATAATAGAATAACACCTTAAGACACAAATCAACCAAAACCCTAATGTCACCTAGATACTCCATTGTCACCTCAAGTATCCGTGGGCATGATTATACGATATGCATCACACAATCTCAGATTCATCTATTCAACCAACACAAAGTACTTCAAAGAGTGCCCCAAAGTTTCTACCAGAGAGTCAAGACAAGAACGTGTGCCAACCCCTATGCATAGGTTCATGGGCGGAACCCGCAAGTTGGTCACCAAAACACACATCAAGTGGCACATGATATCCCATTGTCACCACAGATAAGCACGGCAAGACATACATCAAGTGTTCTGAAATCATTAAAAGACTCAATCTGATAAGATAACTTCAAAGGGAAAACTCAATTCATCACAAGAGAGTAGAGGGGGAGAAGCATCATAAGATCCAACTATAAGAGCAAAGCTCGGGATACATCAAGATTGTGCCATAGAGGGAATACGAGAGACAACTCGAGAGAGAGAGATCAAACACATAGCTACTGGTACATACCCTCAGCCTCGAGGGTGAACTACTCCCTCCTCGTCATGGATAGCGTCGGGATGATGAAGATGGCCACCAGTGAAGGATCCCCCCTCCGGCAGGGTGCCGGGAAGGGCCCCGGAGAGGTTTCTGGTGGCTACAAAGGCTTGTGGCGGCGGAACTCCCAATCTATCATGATATTCGATGTTTTTAGGGTGCGTAGGCTTATATAGGCGAAAGAAGTCGGTCGGGGCGGTACTCGAGGGGCCCACGAGACAGGGGGGCGGGCCCAGTAGGGGGGGGGCGCCCTCCTATCTCGTTGCCTCCTCGAGGCTCTTCTGACCTGAACTCCAAGTCTCCTGGGTGATATTCTTCCCAAAAATAACGCCGCCGAAGGTTTCATTCCGTTTGGACTCCGTTTGATATTCCTTTTCTTCGAAATACTGAAATAGGCAATAAAACATCAATATGGGCTGGGCCTCCGGTTAATAGGTTAGTCCCAAAAGTAATGTAAAAGTGTATAATAAAGCCCATAATCATTCAAAATAGATAATAAAATAGCATGAATGCTTCATAAATTATAGATACGTTGGAGTCGTATCAGCCCGCCCCGTCCGTCGCTACTCCTCGCTTTGACACGCACCCTGGACAGCGATGCATGCAGTCCCATGTAGGCAGGCAAGCAGCTGAGGTGGCGCGGTGGTGGAGCCTCCACGAAGGGTTGCATGTTGCCACGCAGGTGCCTGCCCAGCTGGCTGGGTCGACAGCTGTATGCGAACGGCGGTGAAGACTTGGCTGGTGCGGGCCTGGCAGTGGCCCTGCCGGTGCGCTTGGTGAGGGTCTCGTCTGGTGGACCAGCAAGGGCCTTGCCATGGCGCGCTAACTTCCCCGGCAAGGATCTTGCCGGGGGTCTCGTGGGTTTCTTTGGTGAGGATGGTTACCTTCCTATCCTCATTTGATCTTGAGCATCCTATGTCTTCACAAAGATCTGCATACCACCACGGAGATGCCTCCCGAGCCCCTGTCCAATGCATTCGTCTAGCGTTGGTGGGCTCAAGGGTGGCTTGCTCAGCTGGTGTGGGTGAGCTGCCCCGGCAAGGGTCTTGCCGGGGAACCTGTTTCACCCATTCGGTCTATGTGGCCTTGGTCCTTGTTGTTGTTCTGTTCGCCTTGTGGCTTCGGCTTTTCTCCGGCTTCCCCTTCCTTCCCTGTGAGGCGTGGCTGTGGCGGGAGGCTCTAACTGCCCGTCCACAAGTAGAGGGGTCAAAAGCAGAGCCCCTACTTTTGTACACCGACAGGAGCCCCCAGGCCTGGGCCACACATAAGCACAACACATTGTTGGGCCAGGCCCAGAACGATGCGCGGGCAGTTGGGGTGGATTTTTACCGCGGCCATTGTTCCGTCTGCTGCACTTCCCCACGACCCGCGTTGAACACGCGACGTGGGGGTCGTGCACGTGCATGACGTGGGCGTGCTGGCGTCACCTTGTGGCAGACAGTAAAGAGACAACTTGCATGTCTTTTCGAGACCGGAGGGCTGCCTCCTATTTATTGCCCTTGTTTGGGAACAGTCGTCCCACGCGTCCTACTGCGCCCGCCCCTTGCGCCATGTTCGCCGCATGCATAACACAGAGTGAATGACAGGCACAGGGGACGTGGATAGTTGCGCGCGTGCGGGTCGATTCTCACGCGCCTTCAATGGAGCGGGGAGGGCGATCGATGGCCCCGCTTGCTGTCACTTCGAGAAGCCGGATTGGCCGAGAGGGGGCGGCCGAGCCTCGCCCCCGCCCCTTTATGAAGAGGAAAGCGGGCGGAATGGTGCCCCTCATCCTTTCGCCATCTGCCTCTCCCCATTCCTGCTTTCTTTCTTCTCCCGCCATGGCGAGGGGACGTGGCGATGCTTCATCGGTGGCGGCGAGGGTTTCAGCTAGGCAGCGCATCGCTCCTCCCCAAGAGCTCGTAGCGGCGGAGCCAGCCGCTAGAGGAAGGGGGAGGGGGCGAGGTCGAGGCCGTCGTGGTGCCCGAGGGAGAGGAGGACGGGGCGGCAGGTCAGCTTCGCCTCCTCCAGCAGCCCCTCCTTCAATGGAGGGCCACGCCGGGGACAACCCCTGCGAATTCTTCGTCAGGCTGCGCCATCCACCGCGCCGTCACTTCCGCCTCTCGACTCCATTTGCGCGGGAGATGGAGCTGGATCGGCCGCGGGCGCTGCGGCTGCACATGAGGGGTTGTGGGAACAGTGGCACCTGGGCCGACGTTGAGTTCCCCGCCCCTCATGTCATGTATCTTCACCGAGGGTGGAAGAACTTCGCTCGCCTCCACAACCTGACGGATGGGCTCGCTCTCCATTTCAAATTAATGGAGGGTGGCCTCCTCTCCGTCAAGATCTTCGGGCACTTCGGGACCCGCGTGAGGTGCTGTGTGGAGAGATCCTCCGATGATGAAGATTCCTCCTCAAGCGAGAGTGGCGAGGAAGACAACGGCAGCGATGATGAGGGCAGCGGGCAGCAGGATGACGGGTTCGACTAGGTGTCAGGCGTCGCTCTGGGCGGCACCGGCGTCCCCATCATCCGTGTCGCCGGCTCCTTGAACTTCTTGGGGTCGTCTCCTTGGGCGGCTGACGTAGGGAGGCTGTGGAAGAGGAAGAGGGCGGGCGGCAAGGCCGTCCAGTTGGAGTACACGGGCACTGACGCCTTCATCGCGTGTTTACGTCCTGCCGCCTCGTCTTCGAGCTCTGCCTTCGGCGTCGTCATCACCATCCAGCCCTTGGACGGCCACCGAGATGTTATCTTGGTGTCTTCTGCCACTCGTAGCTCGCCTAGGCGCCCCTTTTGCCCTTCTGCTCTCTTGTTCCATTTCCTGAGGAGAGGGACAAGAAAGGGATTACGGGCACCTTATATCTTTTTAGTCTTGTAAGCCTTCGGGCCTTTGCTAGCTTTAGAACTTGTAATCCCCCTTTTTCATGTTTTTCATTTTGTATGGACCGTACCTGTATGGGATGTTTTTTAATGAAAAAGGGATGTTCGCCGGGATTTTCGCTAGCGGAAGGGATCCATGACAAGGAGTGAATCCTTGTTGTCTTCAAGACAAACACTTTTTTCCCGGCAACAGGCCTTGCCGTTTCCCCACCTTGCTCGCCCTTTCTCGCACTCTCGGTGGAGGCAGGGATGAGGTGGGCTTATGCTCCTCGCCCCTTTTCTTTGCTGTCGCGGCTACGACCAAATTCAGACCCAAGGGATAACCCTTGGGTGCCGAAGAGGGGGAGCACAGTAGCTCAGGGACAGAACAAGATTTCACGCATCCCACTCCATAACGAAAGGCATGATGGGGGATAGAGAACTTATCTGGATCTGCAGCCCCCGGCGACCTTGGCTTGCCGCGGAGGGATCCTTGTTCTTGTAGCCCCCGACAACTTTAGGCTTGCCGGGGCTCGGACGCCGGTCCGTTCCCTTCTTCGAAAATAGCTCGACAAGTGTGCTTATGTGCCCTGCGAACCAAAGAAGACATAGAAGAACAGAGAGACGCGCACTCGACCTCTAAGCTAGGGGTTAGCTGCCGCTAAGCACTATCAACCCTAACCATGGAAGAGACTCGACCTAGCATGCATGCTATAACTTAGGGCGCCAGCGCTTCGTTTATTTATGCTCAGGGTCTGCGCCTGACTTTGTACAAAGGGTTACATGCCTTGCCGAAAAGGCTTGTACAACAGGGTGGCTTGCCGGGAGGCCCAGCAGCCGCGCCTTATGGGTGAAACTTGCGAAGATGCTCGATGTTCCATGAGTTGCTCAGTGGAATGGCATCTTCGGTCTCCAGCCGGACTGCGCCGGGCCTGGTGACTCGCGTTACCCTATAAGGGCCTTCCCACTTTGGCGTCAAATTGTTGGAATTCTTGGCCGACTGAACGCGCCGAAGAACAAGGTCGCCTTCCTCAAGGCTCCAGGCATGAACCTTGCGGCTATGGTAGCGGCGCAAAGCTTGCTGGTAGCGCGCTGCTCTCACAGCCGTCCGGAGACGATCTTCCTCAAGGAGCGTTGCGTCATTTTGCCGCAATTGCTCTTGCTCAAGCTCATCATAAGCGAGCACTCAAGGTGACCCGTATATGAGTTCCGTGGGGAGAACTGCCTCTGCCCCGTAGACCAGGGCAAAGGGTGTCTGGCCGGTGGCTCGATTTGGCGTCGTTCTGGTCGACCAAAGAACCGCCGGCAACTCATCAATCCAGCTCCTTCCACTCTTGCGCAGCCTGTCAAAAGTCTTCGTCCTTAAGCCTCGTAGGACTTCAGCATTCGCCCTCTCCGCTTGGCCGTTGCTCCATGGATGTGCCATGGAAGCAAAACAGACCCTGCTGCCGAGATCCTCAATGTATTGCATGAAGCTGTGTGCCATTGTCGGTGATGATCCTGTTGGGTACCCCAAAACGGCACACTAGTCCCTTGAAAAACTTGATGGCTGACTGCGCTGTCACCTTCCTCCCTACTTCCACTTCCGACCACTTTATGAACTTGTCGATTGCGACATACAAGTACTCAAAGCCCCCGACTGCATGGGGGAAAGGGCCCAAGATGTCGATCCCCCAGACTGAGAAGGGCCAGGAGAGAGGGATAGTTTGAAGGGCTTGAGATGGTTGATGAAGCTTCTTCAAATGGAACTAGCACACTTCACACTTGGTTACTAGTGCCATCGCATCCTGGAGGGCGGTGGGCCAGAAGAAACCTTGTTGGAAAGCCTTGTCGGCAAGGGCCCTCGACCCTATGTGGGAGCCACATATGCCTCCATGTATCTCTGCCAACAGCTTTAGTCCTTCCTCCCGGGAGATGCACATCAATTTCACCCTATTTGGTCTTCTTCTGTACAATACGCTATCAACGAATTGGTACAGAGCAGACCGACGAGCTACTCTTTCTGCCTCTTCCTGCTCCTCAGGAAGCTCCCCTTTTTGAAGGAATCAGACGGTGTGCTGTGCCCATGACGGAGCCTGTGGCTCGACGACAAGGACCAAAGGCATCTCTTCTGCCGCGGGAGCGGCCGTCTCCACAGCCATGACCTGAGGTCCTGCCGGAGTCGGTTGCCTCGCGGCAGGGTCGGCATCCATGACAACATCTTCGCTGGCGGCTCTGGGGAGCTCGGTGGGGAAGTACTCGCTGGGGCCTAGCTTCCTCCGCTTGCTCTGCCCGGTCGACGGCTCAACGGATGGATGGGCTAACTGAAGCACAAAGGTACCTGGTTCCATAGGTAGCTTGAGGGCAGCGTGCTTTGACAGGTAGTCGGCGATGTCGTTCTCCGCCCGAGGGACATGCTCCGCTTGTATACCATCAAAGCGCTCCTACAGTTTCCTCACCTCATCAACGTAAGCTTCCATCAACGGGCTTTGATAATCCTTGTTGATCTGCCTGACGATGAGCTGTGAGTTGCCCCTGACGATGAGCTTCTTAACTCCAAGGTCTGCCGCAATCCTGAGACCGGCAAGCAAACCCTTGTACTCGGCGGTGTTGTTGGTCGACATCTCCCGGGGAAAGTGCATCTAGACAACATACTTGAGGTGCTCTCCGGTGGGTGCGACAAGCAGCACACCAGCACCGGCGCCTTGCAGCGAGAAGGCACCATCAAAGTACATGATCCAGTTGCGACTCGTTTCCCTGCCGGGGAGAGTGGTCTCTTGCACCGGTATCGTCAGATCCCTCGACGGCAAGCACGGTCTTGCTCCTGCACTTCCTGTTACGGTGCCGACCCTTCTTTGCAGGGGTGGTGGTGTCATCCGTGGAGTCCGTTTCCGCACCGGCGCCTTCACCGGGGTACTTCCTTCCCTCCTCAGCACGAGCGCATCGATCGGCCAGGACATAGAGCTCGGCCACATTCTTAACCTTGTTCATCGCCAGCTCTTCTCGCATCTTGTGATTGCACACGTTCTAATGGAACGCACTGATCACGGCGCCAGGATGAACATCGGGGATGTTGTACTGCACTTGGCTGAACCTCTGGATGTACTTGCGTAGGTTTTCTCCTTCCTTCTGGGGGATGATGTGTAAATCACTCGCCTGGCCATGAGCTTGGTGACCTCCGGTAAAGGCGCCAACAAACTCGTGGCACAGATCGCCCAAGAAGAGATGGAATCCACTGGCAAGTGCATTAACCATGACATAACATTAGGCTTGAGCGCCAACAGGAAGTAGTTGGCAAGCACCTTTTCGTCGCGAGCCCTAGCAGCTTGCATCACGATGGTGTAGATGCTGAGGAACTCTGACGGGTGAGTCTTGCCATTGTACTTCTCGCCAACATCGGGTTTGAACGTGCGATGGGAGGGCCACCGGAACTACCGCAGCTCACGGGTGAAAGCCGGACAGCCCACCTCGTAAGGTAGGCCGCCGTAGCCCCCCGGCGCTGGTTGGTCCGTAGTGGGCCCTGCCCGCCTGTCCGACTGGTGGCGCGCATCACGTCGGTGCTCGATCGTAGTTTGAGCGTCCTCACGAGCCCGCTCCCGAAGGACTTGGCGCTGATCACGGTTGGTTCGCGGGTCAGACGACGCGATGGAGATATCATCATGAGCATTGTCGCGACGGACCGACGCCCGGGGTGGTCGAGACGGAGGAGGGGAATGCACTGTGGCCGCATCACCTCCGAGATGGTCTCCGCTGGCATGCGGTGGCCCGGCAGAGCGACGACCCGGGTCCCGCCGGCCGCAACTCATCGTTGTTGGCGATGCCGACGAGGCTCCAGACGGTGGCCCTCCATTCGTCAAGCTTCTCCACGGCGGGAGGAAAATCGAGGAGCAGTTGCACGCGCTAG
Source organism: Triticum dicoccoides (assembly GCF_002162155.2). Classification (NCBI taxonomy): domain Eukaryota; kingdom Viridiplantae; phylum Streptophyta; class Magnoliopsida; order Poales; family Poaceae; genus Triticum; species Triticum dicoccoides. The sequence goes on along the minus strand of NC_041393.1, from coordinate 88,660,027 downwards.
GGCTTCCGCCGGCGTGGGTGGTGGCGAAGACTGGGTGGACCGCGATGCGCCTCGACTCCTAACCACGTTAGAAGGAGCTGCGTCACGGCTCCACAGCCATTCGCCAGCTCCGTCAGCACCTCGGCGCGCATGCTGGCCCTCTTCTTCATGTGATGGACGCACGGGGCTCTTCCCAGGGCGGCGTGCATGGTCACCGGCAGGGTGACGCTGCTCATCACGCACAACATGAGAGGAGCGCGCCATGGGCGCCGGTGTCGGCGTCTTGGAGGTCGCCGTGCCGCCGCCTGGTGGGACGGCGGCACCCCTGGAGGGCCCCGCACCGCCTGCGGGGGGCCTGACTCCACCTCCGGAGCCTGCGACTGGTGGCTCATCGCCTAGTGTGTGAACGACGCCACTCGCCAGGCCGGGACCAGCGGGATGATGCAGATGTTCGCGGGCTTCGCCACGGGTTCTCTCCGCGACTGGCCCGCTGCTGGACCGCGCTGGTACCAACCAGGTCCCGGACGAACCGATCATCGTGGTCGTCTTCTTCTTTGGAGCCATGTCGATGAAGAACAGCTAGGTCGACTGCTAGTCCAGATCCTCACAATTGCGAGCCCCCCTACCTGGCGCGCCAAAGATGTCGATGGGAAACAACACCTATGGGATCACTTGAATCCCTTCTATGGTTGCGGGGCGTGGGGATTGTGAGAAGAGCGGGACTAGCAGATGACGCAGAGGGATTTACCTAGGTTCGGGACGCAAAGATGCGTAAAATCCTATGATCCTGCTATGGTGGTTGTATTAGTGTTCTTGAGCTCTCTAACTAGCTCTGGGTCCTGCGGGGTTCAAAAGAGCCGAATCCCTTCTCAGTGTGCCATGGGCCTCCTTTTATAGGCGAAAGGGGTTGCCAAAGTGGCACACAGGAGGTGGAAAGTGCTACACCGTTGCGAGCTTATCGCTAGTGTTACAGGACAAGACACATTTAATGCAAGGCTTAGGTGTCCCTTCGCTTTATTGGGGATGGGAGCAAGGCCCATCCCGTCCATCGCCGCTCCTCCTTGCTTCGACACGCGCCCTAGCCAGCGGTGCATGCAGTGCCATGTAGGCAGGCAAGCAGCTGAGGTGGCGCGGTGGTGGAGCCTCCACGAAGGGTTGCATGTTGCCACGCAGGTGCCTGCCCAGCTGGCTGGGTCGGTAGCTATATGCGAACGGCAGTGAAGACTTGGCTGGTGCGGGCCTGGCAGTGGCCCTGCCGGTGCGCTTGGCGAGGGTCTCATCGGGTGGCCCGGCAAGGGCCTTGCCGTGGCATGATAACTTCCCCGACAAGGATCTTGCCGGGGGTCTCGTGGGTTTCTTTGGTGAGGATGGTTGCCTTCCTATCCTCATTTGATCTTGAGCATCCTATATCTTCACAAAGATCTGCATACCACCATGGAGGTGCCTCCTGAGCCCCTATCCAATGCATTCGTCTAGCGTTGGTGGGATCAAGGGTGGCTTGCTCAGCTGGTGTGGGTGAGCTGCCCCGGCAAGGGTCTTGCCGGGGCTGCTGAGGCTGCCTCGGCAAGGGTCCTTGCCGAGGGAACCTGCTTCGCCCATTCGGTCTCTGTGGCCTTGGTCCTTGTTGTTGTTCTGTTCGCCTTGTGGCTTCGGCTTTTCTCCGGCTTCCCCTTCCTGCCCTGTGAGGCATGACTGTGGCGGGAGGCTCTAACTGCCCATGCACAAGTAGAGGGGTCAAAAGCAAAGCCCCTACTTTTGTACACCGATACGAGGATGGGGGGCGCTCCCACCTGTAGGGCGCGCGCCAGGCACCCTCGTGGCCGTCTCACTTGTTTCTTGACTTCCATTCCAAGTCCTCTGGATCACATTTGTTCCAAAAATATTGCTCCCGAAGGTTTCATTCCGTTTGGACTCCGTTTGATATTCCTTTTCTTCGAAACACTTAATAGGAAAAAAACAGCAATTCGGGCTGGGCCTCCGGTTAGTAGGTTAGTCCCAAAAATGATATAAAAGCGTAAAGTAAAGCCCATAAACATCCAAAACGGGTAATATAATAGCATGGAACAATAAAAAATTATAGATACATTGGAGATGTATCAAGCATCCCCAAGCTTAATTCCTGCTCGTCCTCGAGTAGGTAAATGATAAAAACAGAATTTTTGATGTGGAATGCTACCTAGCATAATTCTCAATGTAATTTTATTTACTGTGGCATGGTTGTTCATATCCAAACAATTCAAGATAAAAGCTTATAAAACATAAAAATAGTAATACTTCGAAGCATACTAACAAATAATCATGTCCTATCAAAATAACATAGCCAAAGAAAGCTCATCCCTACAAAATCATATAGTTAGGCCATGCTTCATCTCTATTACACAAAATACTCCCCTTATCCATAACCCCAATGACGAGCCGAGCAATTGGTCCATACTTTTTAATGCTCTTCAGCCTTTTCAATTCTTATGCAATATATGAGCGCAAGCCATGGACATAGCAATATGTGTGGTATATGGTGGTGGTTATGAAGACAAAGAGGGAGAGGATAATCTCACATCAACTAGGCGTATCAATGGGCTATGGAGATGCCCATTAATAGATATCAATGTGAGTGAGTAGGGATTGCCATGCAACGGATGCACTAGAGCTATAAATATATGAAAGTTCAACAAAATAAACTAAGTGGGTGTGCATCCAACTTGCTTGCTCACGAAGACCTAGGGCGTTTTGAGGAAGCCCATCATTGGAATATACAAGCCAAGTTCTATAATGAAAAATTCCCACTAGTATATGAAAGTGATAACATAGGAGACTCTATATCATGAAGATCATGGTGCTACTTTGAAGCACAAGTGTGGAAAAAGATATAGTAGCATTGTCCCTTCTCTCTTTTTCTCTCATTTTTTTCTTTTCCCGTTTTTTGGTGGGCTTCTTTGGCCTCTTTTTTCATGGGCTTCTTTGGCCTCTTTTATTTTTATAAAGTCCAAAGTCTCATCCCAACTTGTGGGGGAATCATAGTCTTCAGCATGCTTTCCTCACTTGGGACAATGCTCTAATAATGAAGATCATCACACTTTTATTGATTTACAACTCAATACTTAGAACAAAATATGACTCTATGTGAATGCCTCCGGTGGTGTACCGGAATATGCAATGAATCAAGAGTGACATGTATGAAAAATTATGAAGGTGGCCTTGCCACAAATACGATGTCAACTACATGATCATGCAAAGAGCAATATGACAATGATGAAGCGTGTCATAATAAACGGAACGGTGGAAAGTTGCATGGCAATATATCTTGGAATGGCTATGGAAATGCCATAATAGGTAGGTATGGTGGCTGTTTTGTGGAAGGTAAATAATGGGTTCATAATACCAGCGAAAGTTGCGCGGCATAATAAAGGCTAGCAAAGTGGAAGGGGAAGTGTGCGTATATCCATGGACTCACATTAGTCATAAAGAACTCATATACTTATTGCAAAAATTTATTAGCCCTCGAAGCAAAGTACTACTACGCATGCCCGTAGAGGGATAGATTGGTAGGAAAAGACCATCGCTCGTCCTTGACTGCCACACATAAGGAAAGCACTCAAAGAGCACCCCATGCAACAAATTTGCCACGCAACTTTTACCATACGTGCATGCTAGGGGTGTCGGTGTCAAAACCGACGGATCTCGGGTAGGGGGTCCCGAACTGTGCGTCTAAGGCTAATGGTAACAGGAGACTGGGGACACGATGTTTACCCAGGTTCGGGCCCTCTCGATGGAGGTAATACCCTACTTCCCGCTTGATTGATCTTGATGATATGAGTATTACAAGAGTTGATCTACCACGAGATCGTAGAGGCTAAACCCTAGAAGCTATCCTATGGTATGATTGTTGTTGTGTCCTACGGACTAAACCCTCCGGTTTATATAGACACCGGAGGGGGCTAGGGTTACACAGAGTCAGTTACAGAGAAGGAGATCTACATCTGAATCGCCAAGCTTGCCTTCCACGCCAAGGAGAGTCCCATCCGGACACGGGACAAAGTCTTCAATCTTGTATCTTCATAGTCCAACAGTCCGGCCAAAGTACATAGTCCGGCTATCCGGATACCCCCTTATCCAGGACTCCCTCAATAGCCCCTGAACCAGGCTTCAATGACGATGAGTCCGGCACGCAGATTGTCTTCGGCATTGCAAGGTGGGTTCCATCTCCGAATACTCCAAAGTAATCTTCGAACACTTAAATCGTGTCCAGTCTCTGCAAGATAAATTTTGCATACCACCGTAGAGAGAATAATATACCACAAATCCATCCTGCTGATAGCTCTTCGCGGCGTGTCATCACGCCACGGCCCGGTCATTATTCGAACCGTTTTTTACAACCAGCTACCGCACATATTGCGAGGCAGTTTCTTTGGCACATCTTGTCAAAGAAGAGATCGTGTCCCCTTATCGCGGGATCTTCATTAATACGGGTATGGGTAACCCAACCAGCGCCATTTAACTGAGGTGCTTGGAAAATAAGAGATTTCGAGAGGCAAGTGGGGAGGAGCACATTCTTTCACCGTCTTTATAAAGGGATAAGGATCACCCATTTTCACCCACACCTTCTTCCTCCTTTGCTCATCCGTCCTTGCACTCTCGAGCCCTAGCGCACAAGTTCTCACCTTCTCCGTAGGACCATTCGCAGCATGTCCGGAGCGGGACACAAGTGGATGGCCTCCTCCATCACGGAGGGGGATATCACCAAGCTTAGGGTGGCCGGATACCTGGCCGAAGACATCACGCACTGGCTTCCGGCGGAGGGACAGATCACCCCTACCCCAAAGTCTTGGGAGAGAGTAGTATTCCTCCCTCATTTCATCCGCGGACTAGGATTTCCACTCCACCCGTTCGTCCGTGGGCTCATGTATTACTATGGGCTAGATTTCCGCGATCTAGCCCCAAACTTCGTCCTCAACATCTCGGCGTTCATCGTCGTGTGCGAGGCCTTCCTCCGCATCAGCCCCACTTTGGCCTGTGGCTGAAAATCTTCTGCGTGAAGCTGAAGATCGTTAGCGGCCAGCAGGCGGAGTGCGGAGGCGCCATGGTGGGCAAAATGCCTAACGTTACATGGCTTGACAACTCCTTTGTGGAGACCGTGAAAGGGTGGTTCTACATCACCAAGCCGCGCGATGCCAATTGGGTGGCGGCCCCCAAATTCCGATCCGGAATCCCCATGCGGCTCACCTCTTGGGAGAAGAAGGGCCTGGCCTGGGGCGAACCTGTGGAGCTGACGAGACTCGAGACCTGCATCAAAAGTATGAGGGACAAGAACATCAAGCTTGTCAACATGGTCCAGGTCATGCTCGTCCGCCGGATTCTCCCGTGTCAAAGACGAGCTTTCAATATGTGGGAGTTTGATCCAGCCGAACACCAGACGCTGCATGAGCTTTTCGACACGACGCATAAGGACGTCTGGAAGGTGTTGTTCAAGACCGACGAAGTTCCTCCTCCCATTTCCGAGGACCGCGGGCTAAGTGCAAAGCGCCTCGCCAATTTGGTAAGTCCTCTAACCATCAAAAGATGTACCCGTCCCAGCATATTTGCGGGAGGATTTTAAGTCACCATGCTGACAAAACCGGATTACGTGAAGACGGCGGAGCAGATCGACTATCCGTCTCCGCTGCCCGAAGACCCAGCGACCGCACTCCTAACGGAGATGCTGGCTCCGGTACCTTACAAGGTGCCGGAGAAGAAGGCCAAAAAGAAGGCCATGGGGGCCAAAAAAGGTCTCAGGCGCGAGGTTGCACCGGATGCCTCGCTCGAAGACGACGAGGCGTACTCCTCACACGAAGGGGGGGGGGAATAAGAAGAAGGCCACCCCATCCGGGGAGGCCGAAGGGTCCAAGAGGGTGTCCGCGGGGACCATAAAAGGTCTCCGGCACAGGGCCGTGATTGGCTCGTCATCCGAGGAACGAGGCAGATTCCTCCCACGGAGTCGGGGGGAATCATGAAGAAATGCCCCCTCCCCGCACTGGGGAGGGGAAGAAAAGGAAGGCCGCCTCACAAGAGGAGGCCAGGACGCCGAAGAAGGGGAAGGCGTCCCTTCCGGATCACTCCACCACTGCCACCTATAGCGAGGAGGAGTGGCCGCCCAGGTGCAAGCCTCGGGCGAAGTCATGAGTATCCGCACTCTGCAATATTTTCGTGCGATTCTAACTTTCTGGTTCGTAATAACACTGAATACGTGTATGCAGTCCAGCCAGGTCCAATCTTGGGGCATCTTCTTCGGATGGGTCCTTGAGTGCGTCGGAGATGGATTCGCTCCCGATGGCCACCTCCCCACGACCTGCGGATGACACCGAGGTGTTGTCCCAAAGGATATCAGAGCAGGGGGCGACGCTTCCGGAGATGCCCCAGGGCAAAATCCCAGACGCCGGGCACATGAGGGGTAAGATCCCCATGGATTATGCGGACGGGAGCCACAACAAGTCTGGCTCTCCATCGGTTACTGCACCGGAGCCTTCACAGGTTCTAGATTAAAGCAAGCATCCCCTCGCTAAGGAGGGCGAGCCAGCCGTGCCGATGACCTCCGTCCAATCGGAGGCGTCAATTAATTTGCTGGAAGTGCTTCACAGCGCTTCCATTGATGAAGAGCAACGTACTCTCATGGGTACGGTGATTGAGAAGGTCCGGTCCGCCAAAAGCGGATTGACCGAAGCCTGCACCAGCCTTCTAACAGGCTTTGAGGTAAGTAAAAAGTGTGAGAAAATATCACCCAATAGACAGTAGCCCCTGATACTCTGTTTGGTGTTCGGAAAGAAAAAGCCAAACGGAGGGTCAATTATTAATCCACAGGAGTCGGACAGTTGTTATCTATGGTAATGAGCAGGCGCTGCTGCTGACCGCCGCTGCGCGTACATCGGAGGTTTCCGGACTCAGGCAGGACCTGGGGCAAGCCACAAAGGAGCTCGGCCTCATGAAGAGGCAGCTCAAGGAGAACAAAGGCAAGTGATACCCCATTCGTGTGTCGTGTAGGGAGGAAAAGTTGGTGATGCTAACAAGAAGCATCATGATTTTTAATAGGGGCGGTGACCGAAGTGGCAACCCTGAAAAAAGTGCTGTCCGCAGCCGAAGCCAAGGCAGCCACAGAGCACACCCAGCGTGAGAAACAAGATGCTCGGGTGGGGGAGGTACAACAAGAGCTCTAGGAGTTCGGAAAGAAGTTTGAGTCCTTGGAGCATGACTTCAAGACGCAAGCGTCCGAGCTTGCCAAAGCCCTCGAGAGTGCAAAAGATGCCAAGGCCGAAGCCCAAAAGGCCCTCCAGGAGATCCAAGCGGCCCAGAAGATAGCAGCGGGTAAGGCATTTATTATGCAAAGCAAGCATGTGGAGGAGACATTTCTTTTACTCACCCACATTCAGAGCTCTCTAGGGGCATTCGCAGATCTGCCACGCATCATCTTAGATGCCGCGGAGTTCTACCGTGCTGAAGAGGGGAGCTCGACGGAGAAGCTATTCTGGTCCCAGTATACTGGAGCCGAACACCCAATGTCTCTGAGTGACCAACTGAAGCAGTTGGTCGAACTCCACTGGGCGGCCGAATTGGCCATGTAGGACCTTATAGTCCGGATGTGGCCTGGTGAACCCCAGCCTGATATCTACTTTGGCCTTGTAAAGCGGATGGTAAGTGCCTGCCCACGGCTTGAGGTTATCAAGCAGCCCGTCTGTATTGAGGGTCCCGCCGGGCCTTTGCCCGTGCGAAGGTGCATTGGGCCAGATTGGACGCTGAGAAGCTGGTGAAGGAAGGACCCCCGGAGGGTAAGGAACACCGCTGCCCCGAGAAATATTATGATGGCATCATGAAAGGCGCTCGCCTTGTGGCCGATGAATGCCCCAAGAATGTAATCTTTGAGTAAATGAACTCGTGTTGTCTTTGTAATAAAGACGAGTTTGTGTACGCTATATAATGCTTTGTTGATTTAAAATGTTACCTTCTATGTGGCCGTTTACAAAATTCTGAGAGTAGGCCAGTCGTCAGCTTCCGCCCCCGTGTAGCTAGTACTGGGGTGTTCGTGGAAAACCCAAACATTCTTTATCCAAGATCTTGGTCCTTTAAGGAGGTGTTCGGCACAGCGAACGAGGCAATCAGACTATACGGCTTTAAAACTCTCACTTGGCCATAGAAGTCTATAATTTTAAATTTTGGCGAAGCCCCTAGTATTCGGAAGGCCGAACTGAGGCGCTATACATGCCTAAATCGAACAAGGCCGATTCCTCGCCTTAAGCGGAAAAAATCTTTAAGGATTTAGTACCTCTCGAACAGCGACCAACTCTCACTGCATCATGACAGTCAGTTTTCGGCTTTCTCTACTGAGGTGCTCATTCGGAAGAACCGGGACACAATCGTAGTAGTTCTCCCTGCGCTACCTTAGCCGATATAACGGAACATAAGGTACCAAAACAAGGGAGCCGGGCTAACCCAACTATTGACCCAAGACATGATTCGGAGCTGATGCATATAATGCTATAAGTTCGGGGTGCCGCATTGTTGAAAGTGTTTGGACTTTTATTGCCATATTATGGGGCTCAATAGAAAGCCCCTGGCGAACGGATCGTACCAAAGTGTTCGAATCCAACTTTAAATAAATATTCAAGGGAAAATATGAAGATAGTAATAAGAAGCTGATGCTGTATACTATTTGCCATTGTTATTTGGATAATACGGCAAGGCGTATGTGTACAATTAATGCATTAAGCAAAGAAAAATAGGACTATTTGACATGCCCTATCCAAGGGAAGGCTGCACGTGGGTATGTAAAAACAGGTATAACGATCATTGAAAGAGACCACTTGGGTATTCCCTTGTGTGCAAAGCCTCTTGCCTCCTTGGTGTTCGCCTCAGTGATGAGTCCGATAGTCTGGTTCTCTGAAGGGGCTTCTCGAAAGTAGGGTCCTGAAAAGAAAGAAAGTTGAAGGATGTGCGGGCCTCGTGGGAGCTGAACCGCACTATGAGCTGCATCATCGTCTGGCCTCCGCATATGCCCATGGTATTTTGAGTGCGTAGTTATGTACGCGTGGCACAAATGCCTCCTCAATGGGGCTATTGCGGAGGCCGGATTGCTAATCGAGCTCTTGGCGCACCTGACCATACTGCTGCGGGGTGCTCCGGACTCGCTTGACGGTGTTCGGGGTTGTTGTTGCCGAATAGGCTGTCTGTCGAAGAATGTTTCTTTGTACTTCGGCCGCAAGGGCCGCAGTATGCTCTTCCGTACGGAGGGAGCAGTCTGTGTTTCCGTTGACTGTTATAACCCCGCGGGGTCCTGGCATTTTGAGCTTTAGGTATGCATAGTGTGGTACCGCATTGAACTGAGCAAACACAGTTCATCCCAGTAGTGCATGATAGCCACTATAGAAAGGGACGATGTCGAAGATTAACTCCTCACTTCGGAAATTATCCGGAGATCTGAAGAGTGTTATTGAGCCTGTACAGCGGGCCTCTACCCCTGGAATTACACCTTTAAAGGTGGTTTTGGTTGGCTTGATCCATGAGGGATCGATGCCCATTTTGCACACTGTGTCCTGATAGAGCAGGTTCAGGCTACTACCACCGTCCATGAGGACTCACGTGAGATGGAATCCATCGATGATTGGGTCAAGGACTAATGAGGCTGAGCCGCCGTGACGGATGCTGGTGGGATGGTCCCTATGATCAAAGGTGATCGGGCAGGATGACCATGGGTTGAACTTTGGGGCGACGGGCTCCATCGCATAGACGTCCCTAAGTGCACGCTTTCGCTCCCGTTTGGGGATGTGGGTGGCGTAGATCATGTTTACCGTTTTCACCTGGGGGGGGGAATATCTTTTGTCCCCCAGTGTTCAGACGCCGGGGCTCCTCGTCATCATCGCTGTGCATCCCCTTGTGCTTGTTCTCGGCATTTATCTTGCCGGCCTGTTTGAACACCCAGCAATCTCTGTTAGTGTGATTGGCTTGTTTATCGCGGGTGCCGTGAATCTGGCAATAGCGGTCGAGTATGCGGTCCATACTGGATGATCCCGGATTGTTTATTTTAAACGGCTTCTTCCGCTGACCGGATTTGGAGTTGCTGAATCCGACATTAACTGCCGTATCTTCGGCATTGTCGCCATTGTTCCGATGCTTATGTCTATTGCACCGTGGCTTTCCGTTACTGTCACGGACATTTGAAGTGCGAGAGTTTCCTAGCGCGGTGTTACTGTGAGCCAGCCAGCTGTCCTCGCCCGTGCAAAAGCGAGTCATTAGTGTCGTGAGGGCCGCCATGGACTTCGGTTTTTCTTGGCCGAGGTGTCAGGCAAGCCACTCGTCGTGGATATTATGCTTAAAGGCCGCCAGGGCCTCGCCGTCTGGATAGTCGACAATTTGGTTCTTTTTAGTTAGGAACCGAGTCCAGAATTTCTTAGCTGATTCTCCGGGCTGTTGGGTAATGTGACTTAAGTCATCAGCATCCGATGGTCGCACATAGGTGCCTGGAAGTTATCGAGGAATGCGTCCTCAAGATTTTCCCAACCGCCAATCGAGTTTGCTGGCAGGCTATTCAGCCAATGTCTGGCTGGACCTTTAAGCTTGAGTGGGAGATACTTGATGGCATGTAGGTCATCACCGCGAGCCATGTGAATGTGGAGAAGGAAATCTTTGATCCACACCACAGGGTCTGTTGTGACATCGTATGACTCGACGTTGACAGGTTTAAACCCTTCTGGGAATTCATGTTCCATTACTTCATCAGTGAAGTAGAGGGGGTGTGCGGAGCCTCTATGCCGGTCTATGTCACGACGCAGTCCGGCTAGGTCTGGTCGGTTATGTTCGGCCCGGCCGAATTTATTATTAGTGTATCCGGCATGACGATCATCGTCATTGTTATGGCGCGCCCTCGTGATCCTAGATCGATCTTGGTTGTCCTGCGTTGTTTTCCAATGTGTCTCGCGGGTCCTGTGTATTGCCCCGGGCCGTAGTGAACCGGCGTGGGGGTGCGGGCTGGTACGTCGTTTTGTTCCGGCCACGAGGTGGCCGGTCAGCCTCATCTTGTGCTGGTAGTTCAGGCTCTTCGGCCTCTTCTTCTAGCGATTTGTGCTTTGGGTATCCCCTGATGGGGGGCTCGAGTCCGTATTCCTCGTCCGCCAGGACCTCGGTCCATCTGTCTGCGAGCAGATCTTGATCAGCTTGGAGCTGCTGCTGTTTTCTTCAGGCTTCTTACAGTGGCTATAAGCCGGCGCTTGAAGCGCTCCTGCTCTATGGGATCCTCCGGTACGCTGATACGTCTCCAACGTATCTATAATTTTTGATTGCTCCATGCTACTTTATCTACTATTTTAGGCAATATTGGGCTTTATTATCCACTTTTATATTATTTTTGGGACTAACCTATTAATCGGAGGCCCAGCCCAGATTTGCTGTTTTATGCCTATTTTAGTGTTTCGAGGAAAAGGAATATCAGATGGAGTCAAAACGGAACGAAATCAACTAGAGAAGTTATTTTTGGAAGGAAAGCAACCTGATAGACTTGGAGTGCACGTCAGGGATGTCCCGGGCTGCCCACGAGGGTGGGGGGCGCGCCCACCCCCCTAGGGCGCACCCCCTGCCTCGTGAGCACCCCGGAGGTCCACCGACGTACCCCTTGCACCCATATATACCTACGTACCCTAAAACTTCCAGAACAGAACATAGATCGGGAGTTCCGCCGCCGCAAGCCTCTGTAGCTACCAAAAACCTCTCTGAGCCCGTTCCGGCACCCTGCCGGAGGGGGAACCCATCACTGGTGGCCATCTTCATCATCCCGGCGCTATCCATGACGAGGAGGGAGTAGTTCACCCTCGGGGCTGAGGGTATGTACCAGTAGCTATGTGTTTGATCTCTCTCTCTTGTGTTCCCTCTATGGCATGATCTTGATGTATCCCGAGCTTTGCTATTGTAGTTGGATCTTATGATGTTTCTCCCCCTCTACTCTCTTGTGATGAATTGAGTTTCCCCTTTGAAGTTATCTTATCGGATTGAGTCTTTTATATGAGAACACTTGATGTATGTCTTGGTGATCAACTTGCGGGTTTCGTGACATTGGAAACCTATGCATAGGGGTTGGCACACATTCTTGACTCTCCGGTAGTAGCTTTGGGGCACTCTTTGAAGTACTTTGTGTTAGTTGGATGAATCGGAGATTGTGTGATGCATATCGTATAATCATGCCCACGGATACTTGAGGTGACAATGGAGTATCTAGGTGACATTAGGGTTTTGGTTGATTTGTGTCTTAAGGTGTTATTCTAGTACGAACTCTTTTATAGATTGATCCGAAAGAATAACTTTGAGGTGGCTTCATTCCCTACCATAATATCTATGTTTGTTCTCCGCTATTAGTGCCTTTGGAGTGACTCTTTGTTGCATGTTGAGGGATTGTTATATGATCTATCTATGTTATTATTGTTGAGAGAACTTGCACTAGTGAAAGTATAAACCCTAGGCCTTGTTTCCTATCAATGCAATACCGTTTACGCTCACTTTTATCGCTCGCTACCTTGCTGTTTTTATTATTTCAGATTAAAAAAACCTACATCTACTATCTATTTTGCACTTGTATCTTCATCTCTTCGCCGAACTAGTGCACCTATAGAATTTACCATTGTATTGGGTCTGTTGGGGACACAAGAGACTTTTTGTTATTTGGTTGCAGGGTTGTTTGAGAGAGACTGAGGGAGTTCCGGACTAGGGGGTGTCCGGATAGCCGAACTATCATCATCGGCCGGACTCCAAGACTATGAAGATACAAGATTGAAGACTCCGTCCCGTGTCTGGATGGGACTTTCCTTGGCGTGGAAGGCAAGCTTGGCGATACGGATATGTAGATCTCCCACCTTTGTAACCGACTCTGTGTAACTCTAGCCCTCTCCGGTGTCTATATAAACCGGATGGCCTTAGTCCATAGGACGAACAACAATCATACCGTAGGCTAGCTTCTAGGGTTTAGCCTCCTTGATCTCATGGTAGATCTACTCTTGTAACCCACATCATCAATATTAATCGAGCAGGACGTAGGGTTTTATGTCCATCAAGAGGGCCCGAACCTGGGTAAAAACATCGTGTCCCTCGTCTCCTGTTACCATCCGCCTAGACGCACAGATTGGGACCCCCTACCCGAGATCCGCCGGTTTTGACACCGACATTGGTGCTTTCATTGAGAGTTCCTCTGTGTCGTCACCGATAGGCTCGATGGCTTCTTCAATCATCATCAACGACGCAGTCCAGGGTGAGACCTTCCTCCCCGGACAAATCTTCGTATTCGGCGGCTTTGCACTGCAGGCCAATTCGCTTGGCCAACTGGAGCAGATCGAAGGCTACGCCCCTGGCCGTCAGGTCAGGTTTGGAAGTTTGAACTTCACGATTGACATCCACGGGGACTTGATCCTCGATGGGTTCGAGCCACAGCCGAGCGTGCCGCACTATCGCGGCGATCATGATTTAGCTTTGCGGTCGGACAGTACCTTGGAGGCCGCACTCAAAACCGCTCCGATCTTCAATTCGGAGCCAGCTCCGCAGATCGAGGATGGATGCCTAGACACCGCCTCTGGGGCTGCAACCTCTACGGCGATAGAGCCGAACACTGACTTTATCCCTCATAAAGCTCGTGACTCCAAGGTGCCGGACTCCTCGCCGGACTCCGAACCTCCCGCGCCCGCCCCGATCGAATCCGATTGGGCGCTGATCATGGAGTTCACCGCAGCGGACTTCTCTCAACACTCACCTTTCGGCGACATCTTGAGTTCGCTAAAATACCTCTCGTTATCAGGAGAGACCTGGCTGGATTGCAGTTAGGACGGCTGGGATGTGGACGACGAAGAAATTCAAAGCCCACCCACCACCCACTTGGTAGCCGCTGTCGATGATTTAACTGACATGCTAGACTATGACTCCGAGGACATCGACGGTATGGACGACGATGCCGGAGACGACCAAGAACCAGCGCCTAACGGACGCAGGAAAGCCACCCCAGCCCACAACGTATACGTGGTGGACACAGCAAAAGGAAGCGACAATGAGGAAAAACGGGACGTGGCGAAGGACAACTCCCCCAACAAACAAACAAAGCGGCGACGCAAGCGCCGCCCGAAGACCAGCATCGACAAAAACGGCACCCATATGGACCCGGCCCTAGAGCAGGGCGAAGCAGTAGACGACGCACACGTCAACAAGCAGCCAGCCGGACATGAACCGGACAAGCAACCCATCCTCGGCGAAGATGATCTCACATCACCAGAGCATATGAATCTTCATAAAAGGCTCGTCGCCACTGCAAGAAGTTTGAAGAAGCAAAAGCAGAAGCTCAAAACAGCGGAAGACACACTCAGAATGAGATGGAGCAAAGTACTCAACACCGCAGATAAATATGGCACTAGTCACCAGACAAAGAGCTACCCAAAGTGCAAGTTGTTGCCCGAATTTGACGAGGAGGCCTTCGAGCCCCTGCAGTCAAAAAAGAAAGGGGCCGCCTGGCCGGATAGACGACCAGATGACAGGCCAAGAGCAACACGGGGCGCCACACACAAGCCGGCACATGATCAGCATAAAGATCCTCAGAAAAAGGATAACCCAGCCAGGTCTATCTATGGGCCAAAAAAGAAGACTCCAGGAAGTAACACAACCAACCGAGCATTTGAAGACAACGGCACACCCAAATACAGGGGCGCTGCACACCCACTATGTTTTACCGACGAGGTACTGGATCATGGATTTCCAGCGGGATTTAAACCCATAAACATAGAGGCATACGACGGAACAACAGACCCCGGAGTCTGGATTGAGGATTATATCCTACACATACACATGGCAAGAGGAGACGATCTCCATGCCATAAAATACCTACCCCTCAAGCTCAAAGGGCCGGCCCGACATTTGCTTAAAAGCCTCCTAGAAAATACGATTGGAAGTTGGGAAGAGCTTGAGGATGCGTTTCGAGCAAATTTTCAGGGGACTCATGTCCGGCCTCCGGATGTAGATGATTTAAGTCACATAACTCAACAGCCCGGAGAATCAGCACGCAAATTCTAGGACAGGTTCCTCACTAAAAAGAACCAAATAGTCGAATGTCCGGATGCTGAAGCCTTAGAAGCCTTTAAACACAACGTCCGAGACGAATGGCTCGCCAGACACCTCGGCCAGGAAAAACCAAGAACAATGGCCACACTAACAAGTCTCATGACCCGCTTTTGCGCGGGGGAAGACAGCTGGTTGGCTAGATGCAGCACCAGCGACCCGAGTACATCCAAAATCAGGGATGGAAATGGGAAATCACGACGCAAAAAAGATCAGCGCTGGAATAAGGAAAATGGCCCAAATAGTACGGCGGTCAACGCCGGATTCAAAAGCTCTCGGCCGAACAACAAAACACTGCCCCTAAAGGATAACAGTGACGAGCTATCCAACCTAAACAAGATTCTGGATAGACCGTGTCAAATACACGGTACCTCCGGGAAGCCTACAAACCATACCCACAGAGATTGTTGGGTCTTCAAGTAGTCCGGCCGACTTAACGCCGAACACAAAGGGCTCGACACACCAAGTGAAAGTGACGAAACCCAAAAGCAGCGCTCCGGAAACCAAAAGACTTTCCCATTAGAAGTCAAAACAGTGAACTCACTTCACGTCATAACACGCAGCGCGGCCCCGGCTATACCAGGACACCATCCGCAGACTGGGGATAGAACCCACCAAAATTCGCTATAGCAGCACTTCCTTCAAAGGAGTGACGCCAGGCCTTTTTTTAGCCAATTTTATAGGCTCTGTACCACTAGAGGTCGGGTTCGGTTCATCCGACAACCTCCTTCGCGAAAAGCTCACCCTCCATCACCCCATTTAGCAGTAGCCCTTAAGCACTACTGGGGCGTGCAGCTTTCGCCCGCTTTAATGCAATACCACATTACGCGTCTCTTACGCTTAAAAATGCCCGGTCCACGTGGCATATTCTTAAAACTCCAGGTGTCTCTCGACCATGGAGAATGTGCGGCTGCCTCGACAGCCACACATTATTCCGACCTTGCAGGTCAAAGCCCCTAAAAACAGGTCATTTAGACCTCGGACATGGTTAGACGAGTCTGGCGTAACTTAAGGGGCTTCCCAGCCGCATACCCTTTTTTTAGGGGGCCGCGCGCATAAATGATGAAAGCCAATAAAGCTTCTTCATCTTCCAAATTATACTTTATTTTGATACACTTTTTGCACGATATTTCTTAGAAACTAAGTCCTTCTCTTTTACAGATGAAGCACGTGCTACACCCGTCCAGGATACAGCACAACGGAGACACAGGCGCAGACGTGCAGTAGGGACCCGTTGCAAGGATTCTTTTCAGATTAAGACCTTGCGTAAACCTTTCTCACTGTCTCTTGTTGATACACATCCCCCAGTTTCCTACCAGAGCCGAGGAGGAGGCTGGCGTTTAGGCATCGGCCGCGTCAGAAGTTCCCGCCTGTACCTGGACGCTAGGGGCTTAGGGCTTTATTCTGCCCGATATCATAAAGACCGAACACCTTAGGGAGTGTTCGGCGTCTCGAGTTAGGCCTTATATGCATCAGCTTCGAATCATGTCTTTGGTCAAATGTTGGGTTTGCCCGGCTCCTGTGTTTTGCTGCCTTACGTTCCGTATCATCGGCTAACGCGGCACCAGGAGAACTACTGTGATTGTGCCCCGGTTCAGCCGGGAGAGCACCTTAGTAGAGAAAGCCGAAAACTGACTGTCATGGTATAGCGAGAGACTGGTCAACCACTCGATCGACCATTGGAATGTTTAGAATTCCTCTGCTTTGACGAAGGACCGCTTCCCGGTCAGGCACATATGCGCCCCGAGTTCGGAGAAGCGCGGTGCCATCAGGGGCTATATAGTAGCCCCACATTCGAGCTCCTATGGCTAAGTGAAAGTGATAAAGCATTATACTCCGGTTGCCTAGTTTGCTATGCTATCACCTCCTTAAAAGGACCAAGACGTTGGATTAAGTGTGAAAAAGCGTTTTTCTTTTTGCAAACACCCCCGCACCATGTGCGTGGGGGCTGAAGCCAAAGACTGCCATCTTTCAGATTATACATACATATACGGCCGCACAAGAGATAGTTCAATACTTGAACACACAAGTATAAAAAGTCATTGCATTATAAACATGATCTTAGAAATCATACATGTCATTCAAACATAACATCTTTCGAGCACCGCGACTCTATTATACGAGCGCCCTGCAGGACTTCCTCAAAGTAATGCTCGGTGGGGAATCGGCTTTTGTCTGAACCCCGGGATGCAACAACGGTGGCATCCATCTCCGCCCAGTATGTTTTACCACGGGCGAGAGCCATCCGCGCACCTTCTATGCATGCCGACCGCTTCATCGCCTTAATATGCGGCACTGCCCCAAGGAATTGCTGCAACAAGCCAAAATAACTCTTCGGCTTGGGCCTTTTCAGCCACAGATGAGTGACCACATCCGTCATGGCCAGTCCGGACAATCTATTCAGCTCAGCCCACTCAACCAGCCGATCACTCAACGGAAGTGGACGCTCCGGACTATGGAATTGAGACCAGAAAATCTCTTCCATTTCATGATCCTCCTGGCTTCGAAAGTGCACGACTGCGTCAGTCGCGCTCGCCGCCAAGTCCAGATAAGGATCCTCCGCACCATACAATCGGCCCAGCAGAGCATACTTCGGATCCGTGAACTTCCTACGCAGCATAAAGGGCTTTCCAGCCACAATGTCTCCGACCTGACTCGGTTCCTCCTTCATAGCCCGCATCGCACTACGGTCATCCTTGGCCTCGGCATCAGCCTTCTTCAGGTCCTCTTGCTCCACTCGGGGTTCTCCTTCAAGAACCTCCAGGCGGTCGGTAGCAACTTTTAATTTCATGGCCATTCCAGCCATCTCCTCCCTGCTTCGGCACTAAGCAGCCTTCTCGGCTTCTAGCCCTTCCACTGCCTTCAAGGCAGCCGCCTCGCTTTTTCTGGCTTGCTCCTTGGCCCGAGCAAGTTCTGCTCGAAGGTCTTCCACAGCAGCAACACCATCTGCATCTAAGCATACAATTTGTAAGGAATGGGCGTCAGCTCCCTTACTAACCAACCGCGGGGCAACCACATACCTTGTGACTCATCAAGTCGTCTATTGACCAGCGAGATGTCCGCATCTGCAGCGTTAAGTTGCTTCTTCATCTCGGCAAATTCATCAGTCCGGCTGGCCACCGAACGTTCCGCCACATGCATGGGAAAGGCGACAGTTAATAACTGAGATTAGGATCCTAGGCACGCTGTCGTTTTCGACAGCATACCAAGTCTCGGGGGCTACTATCTATACAGGGCGCACTTCATGTGCAAAACTGTCAACAGGTATGTCATTTTTTGCGTACCTCAGATCCCATCAGTAAACTTCCGACGGCCTCATACAACCCGGTTTCGGCGGACGAGATCCTCTCAATCACATCACCCATTAATGTGTGGTGATCTTCTGAGATGGACGCCCTCTTAAGCAAATCCTGCTGCTCCACCGGCCGTACTCCAATGGGCGCCGAACTCTCCGGTCCCGCCGGACTCGGGGAGACCCTCCGCCATGACACCTCAGGGTCGTCCGCCCCGCACGATGGGGCGGCAGATGAAGGCATTTCGCTTTCCATCATCTCCGGACGAAGGTCTCCCGAAGATGAGCTGTGCTGAGATGGGCTGAGATCCGAACTACAAGGTAAAAACTTCGTTACCTTTAGACATTAAGCAGGGGTGTCTGATAATTATAAAATCCCCCTTTTCACTTACGGCTTGTTAGAGGGCTGATCCCTCCGAGGAGACAGTACGGCCGGGGCGCTTTCTGGCGCAGGACCTTCCGGTACAGATTTCTTTCCCCGCTTTGAGGCCTTGGCCTCCGGGTCTTCGGAAGCGTTCCTCTTCTCCCCCTGGAAGGAGGGACTCTCGATTCCTCCCTTACTAAACGCCTCCTTGGCAGAGGTGACAGTTTCCCCGTGCCCCCCTGTCAGGACCCCGACTCGATGCCACATCGATCTAGCATGTAACACCTCATATCGCTTTGCGGTCTCACGCACGGTATCCCCACGGGTGTCGCCTTACCTTTGCCCGGGACCGTTTGCGCATTTTGGCACACGTATATGATGGTGTCGCTAGCATCCATATGATAAAGAGCCCGGGCTGACATGGCTAGTCATAAACCCAAAGTGGCACTAACTTACAGGGACAGACATCCATGACCCAGCATCGAACGTGTCGGTCATCAGCGAGTGAATCCAGGCTGTAGCACTGGGCTAACAGGACTCCGGTGAACCGGGCTGTAGCGGGCTAGCAGGACTCCGGTATTCATCGCGTGACATTTCCCCGAAGGGACAGACACAGGATCGAAGAAGGACACATGCCGGCCTGCCTAAGTGTTCCGGAGCAGTAGCAAGCTACCAGGGCTCAGTGGAAGCACTAGGAGACATTTCCCGGTAAGAGAGGCTACTAAGAATAAACAACTAGATAGTCAGATCCCACACATAGCAATACACATTACACGTACGCATAACATGCAAGTATGTGCTGTACAACATGGCATCACAGCATAACTCAACAACTCATATAGATAAAGGCTCAGAAGAGCCGTCATAGCATATATTGCAAACAGGGGTCACAAGACCCATCATACAGAGCATACAAGCAACAAGCGGAAGCATTACATGTCTGGGTACAGACATCTACAAAAGAAAAAGGCTGAAGAGCCTGACTATCTACAACATCCGATCAAGATCGTAGCTGAGGTACTAGCTACTAGTCGAAGTCCATGGGAACACTAGTAAGACCGAAGTCTCCGCTGCAAAAACATAAATAAAGCAACATGAGTACAAAGGTACTCAGCAAGACTTACATCAGATCCTATCATACATGCACTTGTATCAAGAGAGTAACGTGGGGTTTAGTTGCAGCAAGCCAGCTTAAACTCTGTGGCTATCCTGTTCTACGACTACCAGAAACTCTGGAGGTGAAACAACGAACACGAGTCCACTAATCACCACACAATACACTACTATGGATTCATCCCCGTCTCCCTACGAGAAGGCCGTCCATAGCACTCACACATGTCTTGAGCATTTTATAGTATCCACTTCAAGTTGTCTATGTACCATGTAAGCATCCAAGAAGTCCATAACCGCGGACCCGGCTATTCTAATAGATCATGTTAACCCTGCAGGGGTGTACTTCTTCACACACGCTCTCGCCACTTACCGCCATGTACACGTCATGTATCTCGGCAACCTTCAAGCGGAAGCCTGGCGAGGGTGTCGGCCACGACCTGACTAACCACACAAGACTCTAGTCCAGGTTTATCGCCTATTCGGGTTTCATCCGCAAGGAGATCCGGCCGGGGTGTCGCTCACGGCCCCAAACGATGTGTACAGGGTTCCCGAGCCCACCATCCGGGTGCCACTCGGTACACCAGGCCACGTGTGCCTAGTCTGTCCCAAGCCCACCCTGCCGGGTGCCACTTGGTAGAAAAATAGCACTACCTACAAACACCAGAAACTAGTTGCGACTCCTGGATAGAGATCAAGTTGGTTAATAAGTCGAGAGGGCTTGGAGCGCCCGGAGCCCAATGTGTGGTAGTATCGAGTCATTGGACAACATACACAGAACTCAGGGCTTAAGGACGGTTCCAGTGAGACAACCCACCATGTACTCCTACATGGCCTCTCACCGCTACCTTTACCAAATCGTGTTCACACACTTCACTCTCAGCATCAGAACATATCGTAACACTCCAATTCATTCCCAATGAATCAGACCTGACACAACTCTAAGCAATAGCAGGCATAGCATGGTAGGAACACATCAGTGGCTTCAATCAACTCCTACACATGCTAGTGGGTTTCAACTATTTACTGTGGCAATGACAGGTCATGCAGAGGAATGGGTTCAACTACCGCAGCACAAAGTAGCAGATGAATCGTTGTTGTCCTAATGCAGTAAATGAGAGCAGGAGCATGAGAGTAGGGTTTTATCGAGATGAACAAGGGGGTTTGCTTGCCTGGTAAAACAACAAGGAAGGCACTGCTTCACGGACAGGTACTCTGGAACGTCTCCGGAGCAGGACCTATCGAGAAGGAACGGTGCCGGCAATCAATACACAATCATATGCAACAATATGATGCATGAACATGGCATGTAGATGTGATGCTGTTGAGCTAATGCAACTAGTAACATTTGGTTTGAAGTCCATTTGAACCAAAGGTTCAAATGCATTACTAAATTAAGTCTCTTATATATGCCATAGTGTGTTTTCTCATATTCAGCATGTATAAGTTGGTTTGTCATGCATGAAACTAGTACAGATGGAAAGATTGCATTTTTTTGATAATTTTTCATATATAAATTATTTCAATCTGAGCTACGGTTGAATTTCTATGAATTTTTGAAGTTTAAATCAATTTCTGGAATTTTCTGATTAAATTTAAATCCAGAAATTATATTATTGCACCAGCATGACGTCAGCACGATGTCAGCGGTCAACTGGGCTGGTCCGGTCAAACCTGACGTGTGGGACCCACACGTCAGTGACAGGGGGGGTTAACAGGGGTTAAATAATTTAATTAAAATGTTAGGGGGGGGT
>NC_041393.1:88629845-88638139 GCF_002162155.2 Triticum dicoccoides | reverse complement strand
GGTGAGAGAGAGGGAGCAGGGGGAGAGGAGGAGGGCGAGGGAGAGTGAGAGCGGTGCGGGGCAGCTGCGTGGCTTCGTCCGGGGCATCGAGGGCGAGAGAAGGAAGCAGGAGGTGGCCAGCAGGGGGGGAGGTGGCGCGCGCGTGTGCCGGCGAGCGTCGGGCACACGCCGTTCCCCTGTCGGGGGGGAAGACGACAGAGGAGGGGGGCCAGGCGGGCTGGGCCGCCTCCTGGCTGGGCCGGCCTGCTGCTGCTGGGCTGCGCAGGGGAGGGGAGGCCCAGGTAAGCCCTCCTTCTTTTATTTTTGTTTTCTAATTTTTCTGACATTTGTTTTGATTTAATAATTATATTAAATCATTTAATTTCCTTATGCCAATTTTTGCAGGAGCTAGATATATTATTCCAGAGCTCCTTTATAAATGACATAATTTTTGGACCATATTTCATATATATAGAAATATATTTCCAATGCAAATATTTATTGAATTAATCCAAATGGCCAAAATAAATATCCATGAGCTCCTAAAAATATTGTTTTGATTTTTATCTCTGTCCAATATTTTTAGAGGGCATCATGAGCATTTTCTTGGACCCTTTTGGAGAAATTTTTATTTGGGTCATTTTCAAAAATGATTCTGAGGGTTCCACCAATCCTCATTTCAAATTTAAATGAAATTTAAATATGATGCACAAATGGCTAGCTAGCCTAGGTCATACCAGACTAGGGATGTGACAACTCGCCCCCACTTAATAGAATCTCGTCTCGAGATTCAGGGGTCGACGGAAAGAAAGCGGGGTACTCCAGTCGAAGACGATCTTCTCGCTCCCAAGTAGCCTCTCTCTCGGAATGATGAGACCACTGAACTTTGAGAAACTTGATGTTCTGACGTCGGGTAACACGCTCTGCTTGATCAAGAATGCGAACCGGGTACTCTCGGTATGTGAGGTTATCTTGGAGATCAAGCGTTTCGTGGTCCACTCCACGAATAGGATCCGAGAAGCAACGCCTGAGTTGAGAGACGTGGAAGACATCATGAACTCGAGAAAGATGTGGGGGTAGTTCCAACTGGTAGGCAACCTCTCCTCGTTTAGCGAGAATGCGAAAGGGACCAATGTAACGAGGAGCCAACTTGCCCTTGATACCAAAATGATGGGTACCCTTCAAAGGAGTAACCCGAAGGTAAGCTTGGTCGCCAATTTCATAAGTCATATCCTTATGATGACGATCATACTGGCTTTTCTGACGAGACTGGGCTGTTTTCAAATTCTCACGGATGATGCGAACTTGCTCTTCTGCCTCCTGGATCATATCCGGTCCAAAGAATTGTCTTTCACCGGTTTCTGACCAGTTCAAAGGTGTTCGACATCTTCGTCCATAGAGAACCTCAAAAGGAGCTTTCTTGAGGCTGGATTGGTAGCTGTTGTTATAAGCAAACTCGGCGAAAGGAAGACATTTCTCCCAATCCATACCGAAGGAGATATCGCAAGCTCTAAGCATGTCTTCGAGAATTTGATTGACCCGTTCCACCTGACCACTTGATTGAGGGTGGAAAGCGGTACTGAAAGAAAGATGGGTTCCCATGGCAGTTTGGAAACTCTCCCAAAAATGAGAAGTGAAAAGACTGCCACGGTCTGAATTGATCTCTAGTGGAACACCATGAAGTGACACTATTCGAGAAATATATAAGTCAGCAAGCTGACCAGCAGTGATACTTTCCCGAATAGGAAGGAAGTGAGCCACTTTGGAAAGACGATCAACGACTACGAAGATAGCGTTATTCCCTTTCTTGGTCCTGGGAAAGCCGGTAATGAAGTCCATACCAACTTTATCCCATTTCCACTCAGGAATAGCTAAAGGCTGAAGGGTGCCAGCAGGCCTTTGATGCTCTGCCTTAACGCGACAACAAATGTCACATTTAGCAATGAACTCAGCGATTTCTCTCTTCATCCTAGTCCACCAGAACCTCTGGCGTAGGTCCTGATACATCTTAGTACTACCGGGATGAATCGTGAGAGGAGATTCATGCGCCTCCTTAAGGATCAATTGTCGCAGATGTTGATTCTTGGGAACCACCAAGCGATTCTCAAAGAAAACAACTCCACGATCATCCATAGAGAAACATCCACCCACTCCCTTCTTAATGTTTCTCTTGATCCGAGAAATTCCTGTGTCTTGCTTTTGAGCAGCGATAATCCGATCTTCAAGATCAGGTTTCGCCACCAGGGTAGAAAGGAATCCGCGAGGAGCAATGTGAAGGTTAAGCTTACAGAATTCCTCATGGAGAAGTGGTTGGCCTTGCTGCAACATGAGATTGTTGCAATAAGATTTACGGCTTAGAGCATCAGCCATGACATTGGCTTTGCCTGGGGTGTAGGTAATCCCTAGATCATAATCTGTGATCAACTCCAACCAACGTCTTTGCCTAAGGTTCAGATCCGGTTGGGTGAAGATATACTTGAGACTCTGGTGATCGGTGTAGATCTCGCAACGTTTACCAAGGAGGTAATGTCGCCAGGTCTTGAGTGCATAGACTACGGCTGCAAGCTCTAAATCATGTGTAGGATAATTCTCCTCATGTGGATGCAACTGTCGAGATGCATAGGCAATCACATGACGATCCTGCATAAGAATGCAACCTAGTCCCTGTCGTGAGGCGTCGCAGTAGATAATAAAGTCTTTAGTGAAATCCGGTGGCACAAGTATGGGAGCAGAAGTCAGGCGTCTTTTCAGTTCCTGAAAACTGTACTCACACTGTGGGGACCACTCGAACTTTTTATCTTTCTTGAGAAGTTCCGTGAGGGGTTTGGCTACTTTGGAGAAGTTTTCAACAAAGCGGCGACAATAGCTGGCTAGGCCAAGGAAACTCCTAACTTGTTTGACTGTTTCAGGTGGAGTCCAATCGAGAACGGCTTGAACTCTCTCGGGATTGACAGCAATGCCCTTACCAGAGATTACGTGGCCTAAATAGGTCACTTCTGGCAACCAAAATTCACACTTGGAGAACTTGGCATAAAGGCGGTGCTCTCTGAGTTTTTCTAACACAAGTCTAAGATGTTCGGCATGCTCTTCCTCGTTCTTCGAGTAAATAAGAATATCATCGAGGTAAACCACGACGAACTTATCTAAGTACTCCATGAAGATCGAGTTCATTAAACGGGAGAATGTGGCTGGGGCGTTGGTTAGGCCAAAGGACATGACGGTGTACTCGTACTGGCCATAACGAGTGACAAAAGCTGTCTTGGGAATGTCCCCGTTTCTGATCTTGATTTGATGGTAGCCTAACCTTAAATCCATCTTGGAGAAGACTGAGGATCCAGCGAGCTGATCATACAGGTCGTTGATCCTGGGAAGCGGATACTTGTTCTTTATCGTGACCAAATTAACGGGACGATAATCAACGACCATCCGGTCCGTACCGTCTTTCTTCTTGACAAAGAGGACGGGGCAAGCCCAAGGAGAAGAACTAGGACGGATGAAACCCTTTTGCAAGGACTCATCGAGTTGTTTCTTAAGCTCGGCTAGTTCTAAGGGTGCCATCTTGTAAGGTCTCCGGGAGATTGGAGCTGTTCCTGGGATAAGATCTATGACAAACTCTACTTCTCTGTCAGGTGGAACACCTGGCAGTTCCTCTGGAAAGACATCCGGAAAGTCATGGACTACCGGGATATCTTCAAGGTCTGGCAAAGGGCTGGCGTTAAGAGAATAGAGCTGACGCGTTGCAACTCTAGTAGAGACGGCGACTAACTTGCCAGATGGGTGTGTAAGCTGAACAGATCTTGTGTAGCAATCAATCTTGGCATGATGAGCTGTCATCCAGTCCATACCCAAGATGATGTTAATATCTGAGGACTTGAGGGCTACAAGTGATGCAAGGAATACAAGTCTATCAACAAGGATTTCATTACCATGGCTGATTCTGGTGGTCTGCCATCTGGACCCTGGGGTTTGGATTTCAAGCGGAGTAGGCATATCACAAAATGACATGTCGTGCAAACGAGCATAGCCTTCAGCAATGAAGGAGTGAGATGCTCCAGTATCGAATAGAACTGATGCTGGGTGACAATTGACAAGGAGTGTACCAAGAACGACATCTGGATCATCATGAGCGTCTTTAGCTGAGACGTGATGCACACGTCCACGTTCAGTGGAAACTGACTTGACACTGATCATCTTGCGTGATGGCTTAATACAGCCAACAGTCTTCTCGGGCTGGGGTGGAGCATAACTAGTCCGAGAGCAATCACGTGCATAGTGTCCTGGCTTCCCGCATGTGAAGCAAGTCCCTGAGGTTGGACGGGGACCCGCACTGACAAGCGGTCTACCAGTAGGCCTGGGTGGAACATACGCCTGAGCTGGGGAAGGCACCACATAGGATGACCTCGGTGTATAACCGGAAGGAAGAGCGGAGTTTGGGACCCAAATCCGGCGTTTCTGGGAACTAGAACCAGAGGAAGATCCCAAATCACGGGTGTGCTTACGAGACTCCTCGTAAGTGAGCTGAGCTGTCTCTGCATTAATGGCTTTGTTCACAAGAGCTTGGAATGTATCGCAATGATGCAGGTGAAGATCACGACGCAACTTGGGGTTGAGACCCTTCCGGAACCTAGCCTGCTTCTTAGCATCCGTGGACACTTCTTCTGTGGCATAACGGGCAAGGTTCTCGAACTCTCTGCTATAAGCATCAACAGCCATCTTACTCTGGGTGAAACTGCAGAACTCTTCTCTCTTGCGATCAAGGAGGGCTTGGGGAATGTGATGCTCGCAAAAAGCCTCAGTGAAATCCTTCCAGGTAGGAATCTGGCCAGCTGGAAGCATAGCCTCATAGTTCTGCCACCAAAGACTAGCAGGACCTTCCAGGTGATATGTGGCATAAGTGACCTTGTCATCTTCAGCTACGTTCGCGGAACGCAGCTTATGAGTGATGCTACGGAGCCAATCATCTGCATCGAGTGGCTCGATGGAATGATGAAAGGTAGGTGGGTGCAAGCGAATGAAGTCATGAATGGTCACAGACTTGTTGGACTGATGTGCGGTGTTCTCCTCGATACGTGCCAACAAGTGGTTGGACTCACGCTTGTTCCTCTCCATCTCTAGCATGAACTCTGTCAACGAAGGCTGATCGGGAGGATCCTCATCCCTACCATCTCCGTGGTTCTGGCTACGAGCAATGGAACTTCGCTTAGCCGATGACATCCTGAGAAACGAACCAAGGACGGAATCAGCATCAACTATGGACTGTAGAATGTAGGACAAGGAATTAGTATCACTCGAACTCTTAGAGAAAATCCGGCAGCATAACGGCAGTAAAATGCTCAGAATGAGACATCCTACTAAACATAGGGTGGTAACATACTTATCATCATCACTCAAGGTTCTGAGATAGTACTAAACAGACTACACCGGAAGTACTCGAAAACTGGGGTATGACTCTGATCAACCAATCCTATGGGACTACGGAGTAGTAACACGTGATCCTGATAGACGGAAGAGAAAGCCTAGTTCCTTAATCCCGTCGGAAAGATAGGATGACTCAGATCAGAAGGCCAAGAGGTAAAGGAGTAAAAGAGCCTTACGTTCCATCCCACAATCAATTCCCTTATATAACTAAAGAATTTCTAGACTCAACTTCGACCAGTATGGCTTGGTAATCCTACAGGCAGTCAGGCTCTGATACCAAAGCTGTCAGGACCCCGACTCGATGCCACATCGATCTAACATGTAACACCTCATATCGCTTTGCGGCCTCACGCACGGTATCCCCACGGGTGTCGCCTTACCTTTGCCCGGGACCGTTTGCGCATTTTGGCACACATATATGATGGTGTCGCTAGCATCCATATGATAAAGAGCCCGGGCTGACATGGCTAGTCGTAAACCCAAAGTGGCACTAACTTACAGGGACAGGCATCCATGACCCAGCATCGAACGTGTCGGTCATCAGCGAGTGAATCCAGGCTGTAGCACTGGGCTAACAGGACTCCGGTGAACCGGGCTGTAGCGGGCTAGCAGGACTCCGGTATTCATCGCGTGACATTTCCCCGAAGGGACAGACACAGGATCGAAGAAGGACACATGCCGGCCTGCCTAAGTGTTCCGGAGCGGAAGCAAGCTACCAGGGCTCAGTGGAAGCACTAGGAGACATTTCCCGGTAAGAGAGGCTACTAAGAATAAACAACTAGATAGTCAGATCCCACACATAGCAATACACATTACACGTACGCATAACATGCAAGTATGTGCTGTACAACATGGCATCACAGCATAACTCAACAACTCATATAGATAAAGGCTCAGAAGAGCCGTCATAGCATATATTGCAAACAGGGGTCACAAGACCCATCATACAGAGCATACAAGCAACAAGCGGAAGCATTACATGTCTGGGTACAGACATCTACAAAAGAAAAAGGCTGAAGAGCCTGACTATCTACAACATCCGATCAAGATCGTAGCTGAGGTACTAGCTACTAGTCGAAGTCCATGGGAACACTAGTAAGACCGAAGTCTCCGCTGCAAAAACATAAATAAAGCAACATGAGTACAAAGGTACTCAGCAAGACTTACATCAGATCCTATCATACATGCACTTGTATCAAGAGAGTAACGTGGGGTTTAGTTGCAGCAAGCCAGCTTTAACTCTGTGGCTATCCTGTTCTACGACTACCAGAAACTCTGGAGGTGAAACAACGAACACGAGTCCACTAATCACCACACAATACACTACTATGGATTCATCCCCGTCTCCCTACGAGAAGGCCGTCCATAGCACTCACACATGTCTTGAGCATTTTATAGTATCCACTTCAAGTTGTCTATGTACCATGTAAGCATCCAAGAAGTCCATAACCGCGGACCCGGCTATTCGAATAGATCATGTTAACCCTGCAGGGGTGTACTTCTTCACACACGCTCTCGCCACTTACCGCCATGTACACGTCATGTATCTCGGCAACCTTCAAGCGGAAGCCTGGCGAGGGTGTCGGCCACGACCTGACTAACCACACAAGACTCTAGTCCAGGTTTATCGCCTATTCGGGTTTCATCCACAAGGAGATCCGGCCGGGGTGTCGCTCACGGCCCCAAACGATGTGTACAGGGTTCCCGAGCCCACCATCCGGGTGCCACTCGGTACACCAGGCCACGTGTGCCTAGTCTGTCCCAAGCCCACCCTGCCGGGTGCCACTTGGTAGAAAAATAGCACTACCTACAAACACCAGAAACTAGTTGCGACTCCTGGATAGAGATCAAGTTGGTTAATAAGTCGAGAGGGCTTGGAGCGCCCGGAGCCCAATGTGTGGTAGTATCGAGTCATTGGACAACATACACAGAACTCAGGGCTTAAGGACGGTTCCAGTGAGACAACCCACCATGTACTCCTACATGGCCTCTCACCGCTACCTTTACCAAATCGTGTTCACACACTTCACTCTCAGCATCAGAACATATCGTAACACTCCAATTCATTCCCAATGAATCAGACCTGACACAACTCTAAGCAATAGCAGGCATAGCATGGTAGGAACACATCAGTGGCTTCAATCAACTCCTACACATGCTAGTGGGTTTCAACTATTTACTGTGGCAATGACAGGTCATGCAGAGGAATGGGTTCAACTACCGCAGCACAAAGTAGCAGATGAATCGTTGTTGTCCTAATGCAGTAACTGAGAGCAGGAGCGAGAGAGTAGGGTTTTATCGAGATGAACAAGGGGGTTTGCTTGCCTGGTAAAACAACAAGGAAGGCACTGCTTCACGGACAGGTACTCTGGAACGTCTCCGGAGCAGGACCTATCGAGAAGGAACGGTGCCGGCAATCAATACACAATCATATGCTACAATATGATGCATGAACATGGCATGTAGATGTGATGCTGTTGAGCTAATGCAACTAGTAACATTTGGTTTGAAGTCCATTTGAACCAAAGGTTCAAATGCATTACTAAATTAAGTCTCTTATATATGCCATAATGTGTTTTCTCATATTCAGCATGTATAAGTTGGTTTGTCATGCATGAAACTAGTACAGATGGAAAGATTGCATTTTTCTGATAATTTTTCATATATAAATTATTTCAATCTGAGCTACGGTTGAATTTCTATGAATTTTTGAAGTTTAAATCAATTTCTGGAATTTTATGATTAAATTTAAATCCAGAAATTATATTATTGCGCCAGCATGACGTCAGCACGACGTCAGCGGTCAACTGGGCTGGTCCGGTCAAACCTGACGTGTGGGACCCACACGTCAGTGACAGGGGGGGGGGTTAACAGGGGTTAAATAATTTAATTAAAAG
>NC_041393.1:88628820-88629467 GCF_002162155.2 Triticum dicoccoides | reverse complement strand
TAGCGCGGTTGACCGGTCAATCCCGCCGGCGTTTAGCCGCCGGCGAGGCCCGAGACGGCGGAGGGGCTCGGGATCGCCGTTCCGGCGACCATTCGGGCGGCGGAGACCACCCACGCGAAGCCCGCGCTCACGCGCATCCAGTGGAACACGCGGAAGGCTGCGGGGGCGGCGGAGCTCGCCGGAGCAGAGCTCAGGGCGGCGGCCGGAGTTCGGCAACTTGCGGCCGCGGCGTTGTGGTGCACGGCAGTGGAGACGGAGGGTTCCTACGGGCTCCTGGCGTCACCAGGAACACGGGGACGCGCGCGGAAGGGACCGGCTTGGGCTCGTGCCACCGTGGCGCCATGGCCGGCGGCGAGGGGCTTACGGGCGCGGTGGTGAGCTAGCTAGACGGGGCAAACGGACACGGGGAGGAGGGGGGTTCGGTGCGGGGGCTCACCGCGGAACTAGCGAGCGCGAGGGCGAGGTCGGGGATGCCCGGTAGCTCCCGAATCGCCGGCGAGGGTCCACGGCGGCCGGAGTCGAATTTGGCGACGGCGACGGCTCCACGGGGCATCCGGAGGGGCACGGCTTGACGGGGAGCTTCTGGGCGGAGGAGCGGAGCTTCCGCGTGTGTCGGGGAGGCGAGGGGAGGTCGGTGGTGATGGCTA
>NC_041393.1:88604263-88627929 GCF_002162155.2 Triticum dicoccoides | reverse complement strand
TATATTAAATCATTTAATTTCCTTATGCCAATTTTTGCAGGAGCTAGATATATTATTCCAGAGCTCCTTTATAAATGACATAATTTTTGGACCATATTTCATATATATAGAAATATATTTCCAATGCAAATATTTATCGAATTAATCCAAATGGCCAAAATAAATATCCATGAGCTCCTAAAAATATTGTTTTGATTTTTATCTCTGTCCAATATTTTTAGAGGGCATCATGAGCATTTTCTTGGACCCTTTTGGAGAAATTTTTATTTGGGTCATTTTCAAAAATGATTCTGAGGGTTCCACCAATCCTCATTTCAAATTTAAATGAAATTTAAATATGATGCACAAATGGCTAGCTAGCCTAGGTCATACCAGACTAGGGATGTGACACCCCCTTCGCCCTCATTCGAAGGTGCAACCTCCAAGATTTTGATTAACATGGGATCCTGCGTGGTCTCAGGGAGGGGGTCTGGACACTGTATCAGTTTTGCTTGCGCTATCCACTCCTGTCCAGGGATAGCTGGTTAAAAGGCAAGCTCACGATAAATGAATGGACGGTGTGTCCGGACACAGGGCTACTTACTTGAGTATCCGGGCGATTGCAGCTTAGGCCAGTGTCCTCGGTCAATTCCGGATGCGTCTCTTGCGATCCGAAGAACAGTTTATACATCTCCATGGGAGTCAAACCCATGAAGTGTTGAAGAGCTCGTGGCCCCTCCGGATTAAATTCCACAGGCGGAGGGGGCGACGTTTGCAGGGCAGTAGGCGCCGGATCAACATGACCTGCACCACCGCGACCAGATTGATCTCCCTTTCTTGGAGGCCTCGAATCTGGTCCTGCAATAGGGGGACGTCTTTGGGCGGCCCCCAGTCACGCCCCTTGTTGACCCATGACGTCAGCTGCTGTGGAGGGCCCGAGCGAAAGACGGGCGGCGGCTTCTGCCTGCTGCCCCGGGGAGCGGTGATATAAAACCACTCCTGTTGCCACAAGCCGAGCTCCTCTTGGAAAGAGCCCTTGGGCCATGGAGCTTCGGCCCTCTTACTTATAACCGCCCCTCCGCACTCTGCCTGACGCCCCTCAATCATCTTCGGCTCCACGTTGAAGGTTTTGAGCCATAAGCCGAAGTGAGGGGTAGTGCGGAGGAAGGCTTCACAGACGACAATGAATGATGAGATATGGAGGATGGACTCCGGAGCCAGGTCGTGGAATTCCAGCCCATAGTAAAACATGAGCCCCCTCATGAAGGGATCCGTCGGGAAGCCTAAACCCCGACGGAAGTGAGACACGAACACGACGATCTTGCCAGGCTCGGGAGTTGGGATAACTTGCCCTCGGGCAGGCAGCCTATGCGAAATCTCGTAGGTTAGATACCTGGCATCTCTCAGCTTTAGCACGTCCTCCTCCGTGACGGAGGAGGGCATCCACCGGCCTTGTAGATCAGGACCATACATTGTCGAAGATCGAAGGTACCTGTATTTGGAGCCCTGGGTGTTGGAACTCAGGGAGAGGGGCGGATTCGATAGAGGATTAAATAAAAAGAACGGGCCTTGGTCTCATTATAAAGAGGAATAATACCAAGAGCCGTACCCGTGACCGTTTGGAACCCGCCTTCGATGGAGGGGGCGTGGCAACAGGCGCGGTTGGGTTACCCACGCCCGTATTGATGGGAATCCCGGAATAAGGGGAACACGATCTCTGCTTCGACAAGACATGCCAAGGAAACCGCCTCGCTAAACGCGCTAAGGTGGAACAATAAAAACAATTCGAGTAAAGGCTTGGAAGTGGTGTGACGTCACGCCACAGAATACGTCAGCAGATTGATCTTGTGTAATATAATTCTCTCTACGGTGGTATGTGGAATTTATTTTTGCAGAGCCGGACACTATCCTGGTGTTCACAATCTTCTATAAATTATTCAGAGAAGGAACCCGCCTTGCAATGTCGAAGACAATATGCGTGCCGGACTCGTCGTCATTGAAGCCTGGTTCAGGGGCTACTGAGGGAGTTCCGGACTAGGGGGTGTCCGGATAGCCAAACTATCATCATCGGCCGGACTCCAAGACTATGAAGATACAAGATTGAAGACTCCGTCCCGTGTCCGGATGGGACTTTCCTTGGCGTGGAAGGCAAGCTTGGCGATACGGATATGTAGATCTCCCACCTTTGTAACCGACTCTGTGTAACCCTAGCCCTCTCCGGTGTCTATATAAACCGGATGGCCTTAGTCCATAGGACGAACAACAATCATACCGTAGGCTAGCTTCTAGGGTTTAGCCTCCTTGATCTTCTGGTAGATCTACTCTTGTAACCCACATCATCAATATTAATCGAGCAGGACGTAGGGTTTTACCTCCATCAAGAGGGCCCGAACCTGGGTAAAAACATCGTGTCCCTCGTCTCCTGTTACCATCCGCCTAGACGCACAGATCGGGACCCCCTACCCGAGATCCGCCGGTTTTGACACCGACAGAGACCATCTTCATCCTACGCCTCCTACAGATTGATAAACCTTAGGTCATCCACTTGAGGGAAATTTGCTACTGTCCTACAAACCTGTGCACTTGCAGGCCCAACAACGTCTACAAGAAGAAGGTTGTGTAGTAGACATCAAGCTCTTTTCTGGCGCCGTTGCCGGGGAGGTTAGCGCTTGAAGGTATAAATTTAGATCTTGCATGGAATTGAATCTTTTTGTTTCTTGTTTTAGCACTAGTTTAGTTTATAAAAGAAAACTACAAAAAAATGGAATTGAGTTTGTCTCATACGCTTCGTCTTTTTAATATCTTTCACGAGTATGATGGAAAGGAAAATTATGCCAAAGTGTTAGAAGAAGAATGCATTAAATTTTTTGGCACTAAATCTTTGAATGATGAGCATGATTTCAATGTTTATAGTACGGATTCTTTGAATATCCATAATGCTAATAATGATTGCACTAGTTATGATGAAAATATCTCTTATGAGCATGTCAACTTTTGTGGAGTGCATGTCTCCATGAACACACCAAATAGAGAAGATATTTATTGCAAGAGGCATAAGTACTTAGAAACCAAATTGTTGCAAGAAGAGCTAGATGAATGTGCTGAAAGATTCAATATTTTTCGCGCTCCTTGTGAACTTTGCAATGAACATGGTCATTTAAAACTCCAATGCTATTTGTTTCATGATCAAGTCGTGTCCAAATATTGTGATAACTTTATTACCCTTGAGCATCATAAAGAGATTAGTCTTCTTTTGGGTTATGAAGAAATGAAACGTATAACTGAGGATATTCCAAAACTTAATCTTGATAAATTTCTTGACTTTGATCTAGAGAAGATTTATATGTATTGTATGGAGAATTGCATTGAAAATCCTTATATTGCCAATTACATAAAGAAAAGAAAGCAAATAGAAGATGAGGAGAATACTAATGAAAGGGAAGAGACTTCCCAATCTCCTCCTATTATTTCTTATGATGAATCAGGTAACGAGGAGGAGCCTTCTATTCAACCAATCTCATCAATAAGGAGATCAAAGAGGAAGGTTGAACCCACACATAATGTGAAGAAGAAGAAGAAAAGAAGGAGCAACAAAGGTAGAAAGGTATCCCTCCCAAATGATGTTGCTCCTACTACTCATTGTGATGATGATAATTGCTATACTATTGGTGCTATCAATGTTTTTAATGATGAGAGTGATTATGCTTATGATATGAAAGGGCCAAAGCTTGGGGAAGCTATGTTTGATTGGGTGAAATATTTGAGAATATATTTGCTGGAATTAATGTTTGTCCCAAGCTTGGGGATGCTATGTTTAATGAAGATGATATCTTTAGCATCCCAAGTTTTGA
Organism: Triticum dicoccoides; assembly: GCF_002162155.2. Classification (NCBI taxonomy): domain Eukaryota; kingdom Viridiplantae; phylum Streptophyta; class Magnoliopsida; order Poales; family Poaceae; genus Triticum; species Triticum dicoccoides. Next base: position 88,624,099 of record NC_041393.1, on the reverse strand, counting down.
TATGCAAAGTTGTTATGATGATAGCATGCCTCCTACCTATGATGATTATATTGATGAAAGTGGGTTCGGAAGAGAGTCAACTTTAGGAAGTAGTGATCCCACTATTTTAGAGGATGTTGAATTTTATTGTGATGAATACGAAAGTGGATTTGGAAGAGTGTCAACTTTATTTAGTGATTCCACTCTCTTGGGAGAGGTTGCTACTTATGATGATTATCATGATGAAACTTGTGCTATAAAAAATAGTGAGGATTATATTTACAAATCTTGTCATGATTATGATTACCCTTTTTCTGAACATTACTCTTTTAATGTGGAAACAATTTTTAGTGTCCAAGTCTCTCATGATACTCCCACTACTATTCATGAGAAGAATTTTGCTTATGTGGAGAGTAGTAAATTTTCTATGCTTGTAGATCATGAAAAGAATGCTTTCATTAATGATGGTACTGAAAATTATTATGAGGGAGGAACATATGCTTGTAGGAATTGCAATAATATCAAGTTTCCTCCCTATGTGCTTAAATTCTTGAAGCTATGCTTGTGTTACCTTCCTATGCTAGTTGATTATTGTTCCCATAAGTTGTTTTCTCACAAAATCCCTATGCATAGGAAGTGGGTTAGACTTAAATGTGCTAGTCATATTCTTCATGATGCTCCCGTTATGTTTCAATTCTTATCTTTTATGTGAGCATCATTGTCATCATCATGCCTAGCTAGAAAGACATTAAAGAAAAGCGCTTGTTGGGAGACAACCCAATATTTATCCTTACTGTTTTTGTGTGTACACATGATTATTCTACTGTAGTAATCATGTTTTATAGCTTTTGTTTCAATAAAGTGGCAAGTAGAACCTTTGGGAAGACTTGGGTGAAGTTTATGTGATCTTGCTGTGAAAAACAGAAATTTTAGTGCTCACGAGATTAGCTGCCATTTTTTACTGGAGAGTGATTTTAGGTTGATTATTTTTTAAGATGATTAATAGACAAATTTCTCAGGTCCAGCAACTTATTTCATAATTTTTGGGGTTCCAGAAGTATACGTTTGATACAGATTACTACAGACTGTTCTGTTTTTGACAGATTCTGTTTTCATTGTGTTGTTTGCTTATTTTGATGCATCTATGAGTAGTATCGGAGGGTATGAACCATATAGAAGTTAGAATACAGTATATATTACACCAATATGAATTTAGAATGAGTTCATTACAGTACCTAAGTGGTGGTTTTATTTTCTTATACTAACGGAGCTTACGAGTTTTGTGTTGAGTTTTGTGTGGTTGAAGTTTTCAAGTTTTGGGTAAAGATTCGATGGACTATGGAATAAAGAGTGGTAAGAGCCTAAGCTTGGGGATGACCAAGGCACCCAAAGGTAATATTCAAGGACAACCAAGAGCCTAAGCTTGGGGATGCCCCGGATGGCATCCCCTCTTTCGTCTTCGTTCATCGGTAACTTTACTTGGAGCTATATTTTTATTCACCACATGATATATGTTTTGCTTGGAGCGTCATTTTCTCTTGTTAGTTTTGCTTGATGTTTGTTATTTTAATGTTTTGCATCTTTAGTTTCAATAAAAAAGTCAAGGATAGCCTTTGCCATGCTTATTTTGCTAGTATACATGTTGCTGTTTGAAAACAGAAAGTTTACCGCTGTTGCAAAAATTCCCTAGAAAAGTCAGAGAATGGTATAACGTTGAATCTTTTTGCATACTTAGCTCTGATAAATTTATTACAGTGGTAATTTTCTCTCATATTTTTTGGAGTTAGGGAAGTATGATTAATCTTGCATTATTTACAGACTGTACTGTTTTGGCAGATTGCTGTTATGTTTGCATTGTTTGCATATGTTTGCTTGTTTAATGATTCTATTTGATGATAGGAGTATTAAATATGCAGAGACATTTATTTTTCAATGTTGAATAATAATGTTAGTGATTTGTTACAGTACAAAATGATAAGGTTTTGCATTGGTTTATACTAACCTATCCCTCGAGTTCTTGTTGAGTTTGTTGTGAATGAAGCTTTTGATAAAAAGAGAAACCATGATATGAGAGGAATTAAGGAGACACAAAAGTTCAAGCTTGGGGATGCCCAAGGAACCCCAAGATAATATTTCAATAAGTCTGAAGCATCTAAGCTTGGGGATGCCCCAGTAGGCATCCCACCTTTCTTCTTCAACAACTATCGGTTAGTATCGGTTGAGCCTAAGTTTTTGCTTCTTCACATAAGTTGTGCTATCCTTGCAATGTAGTTTTATTTAGCTTTGCTTGCTGTTTGAATAAAGTATCAAGATCTGAAATTATTAATTGGGAGAGTCTTCACATAGTTGCATAATTACTTAGCTACTCATTGTTCTTCACTTATATCTTTCAGAGTACTTTGTCATTTGCTCTAGTGCTTCACTTATATCTTTTAGAGCACAATGGTGATTTTATTTTGAAGAAATAGATGATCTCTCCTGCTTCACTTAGATTATTTTGAGAGTCATTAATAGCATGGTAATTTTCTTAATATTAATATACTTGGTATTCAAGATATGTGAAACTTTCTTTTGAGTGCGTTGAATACTAAGATAAGTTTGATGCTTGATAATTGTTTTGAGATATGGAGGTGATAATATCAAAGTAATGCTAGTTGGGGTGATTACGAATTTAAAGAATGCTTGTGTTGAAGTTGGTGATTCCCATAGCATGCACGTATGGTGAACCACTTTGTGATGAAGTTGGAGCACAATTTTATTTATTGATTGTCTTCCTTATGAGTGGCGGTCGGGGACGAGCGATGGTCTTTTCCTACCAATCTATACCCCTAGGAGCATGCGCGTAGTGCTTTGGTTTTTGATGACTTCTAAATTTTTGCAACAAGTGCATGAGTTCCTTTGATTAATGTTGAGTCCATGGATTATACGGACCCTTTCACCCGTCCACCATTGCTAGCCTCTCTAATACCGCGCACTTTTCGGCGGTATCATACACCCACCATACAACTTCCTCAAAACAGCCACCATACCTACCTATCATGGCATTTCCATAGCCATTCTGAGATATATTGCCATGCAACTTTCCACCGTTCCATTCATATGACAGACATTACTTTTGTCATATTGCTTTTTGCATGAACATGTAGTTGACACCATATTTGTGGCAAGGCCACCTTCATAATTATCATACATGTTGCTCTTGATTCATTGCATATCCCGGTACACCGCCGGAGGCATTCATATAGAATCATATTTTGTTCTAAGTATCGAGTTGTAATTGTTGAGTTGTAAGAAAAATAGAAGTGTGATGATCATCATTATTAGAGCATTGTCCCAGTGAGGAAAGTATGATGGAGACTATGATTCCCCCATAAGTCGGGATGAGACCCCAGACAAAAAAAAGAGGCCAAAAAAAAGAGAAAAGGCCCAAACAAAAAAAATGAGAGAAAAAGAGAGAAGGGACAATGCTACTATCCTTTTACCACACTTGTGCTTCAAAGTAGCACCATGATCTTCATGATAGAGAGTCTCATACGTTGTCACTTTCATATACTAGTGGGAATTTTTCATTATAGAACTTGACTTGTATATTCCAATGATGGGCTTTCCTCAAAAGTGTCCTAGGTCTTCGCGAGCAAGCAAGTTGGATGCACACCCACTTAGTTTCTTTTGTTGAGCTTTCATATACTTATAGCTCTAGTGCATCCGTTGCATGGCAATCCCTACTCACTCACATTGATATCTATTAATGGGCATCTCCATAGCCCGTTGATACGCCTAGTTGATGTGAGACTATCTTCTCCTCTTTTGTCTTCTCCACAACCACCATTCTATTCCACATATAGTGCTATGTCCATGGCTCACGCTCATGTATTGCGTGAAAGTTGAAAGAGTTTGAGATTATTAAAGTATGAAACAATTGCTTGGCTTGTCATCGGTGTTGTGCATGATTTAAATATTTTGTGTGGGGAAGATGGAGCATAGCTAGACTATATGATTTTGTAGGGATAACTTTCTTTGGCCATGTTATTTTGAGAAGACATAATTGCTTAGTTAGTATGCTTGAAGTATTATTACTTTTATGTCAATATGAACTTTTGTCTTGAATCTTTCGGATCTGAATGTTCATGCCACAATTAAGAAGATTTACATTGAAATTATGCCAAAGTATCACTCCGCATCAAAAATTCTTTTTTATCATTTACCTACTCGACGACGAGCAGGAATTAAGCTTGGGGATGCTTGATATGTCTCCAACGTATCTATAATTTTTGATTGCTCCATGCTACTTTATCTACTATTTTAGGCAATATTGGGCTTTATTATCCACTTTTATATTATTTTTGGGACTAACCTATTAACCGGAGGCCCAGCCCAGATTTGCTGTTTTATGCCTATTTCAGTGTTTCGAGGAAAAGGAATATCAGACGGAGTCAAAACGGAACGAAATCAACTAGAGAAGTTGTTTTTGGAAGGAAAGCAACCTGATAGACTTGGAGTGCACGTCAGGGGAGTCTCGGGCTGCCCACGAGGGTGGGGGGCGCGCCCATCCCCCTAGGGCGCACCCCCTGCCTCGTGAGCACCTGGGAGGTCCACCGACGTACCCCTTGCACCCATATATACCTACGTACCCTAAAACTTCCAGAACAGAAGATAGATCGGGAGTTCCGCCACCGCAAGCCTCTGTAGCCACCAAAAACCTCTCGGGAGCCCGTTCCGGCACCCTGCCGGAGGGGGAACCCATCACCGGTGGCCATCTTCATCATCCTGGCGCTATCCATGATGAGGAGGGAGTAGTTCACCCTCGGGGCTGAGGGTATGTACCAGTAGCTATGTGTTTGATCTCTCTCTCTCTCTCGTGTTCTCTCTCGTGTTCCCTCTATGGCACGATCTTGATGTATCCCGAGCTTTGCTATTGTAGTTGGATCTTATGATGTTTCTCCCCCTCTACTCTCTTGTGATGAATTGAGTTTCCCCTTTGAAGTTATCTTATCAGATTGAGTCTTTTATGAGAACACTTGATGTATGTCTTGGTGATCAACTTGCAGGTTTTGTGACATTGGGAACCTATGCATAGGGGTTGGCACACGTTCTTGACTCTCCGGTAGTAGCTTTGGGGCACTCTTTGAAGTACTTTGTGTTGGTTGGATGAATCAGAGATTGTGTGATGCATATCGTATAATCATGCCCACGGATACTTGAGGTGACAATGGAGTATCTAGGTGACATTAGGGTTTTGGTTGATTTGTGTCTTAAGGTGTTATTCTAGTACGAACTCTTTTATAGATTGATTCGAAAGAATAACTTTGAGGTGGTTTTGTACCCTACCATAATCTCTACGTTTCTTCTCTGCTATTAGTGTCTTTGGAGTGACTCTTTGTTGCATGTTGAGGGATTGTTATATGATCTATCTATGTTATTATTGTTGAGAGAACTTGCACTAGTGAAAGTATGAACCCTAGGCCTTGTTTCCTATCATTGCAATACCGTTTACGCTCACTTTTATCGCTTGCTACCTTGCTTTTTTTATTATTTCAGATTACAAAAACCTGCATCTACTATCTATTTTGCACTTGTATCTTCATCTCTTCACCGAACTAGTGCACCTATACAATTTACCATTGTATTGGGTGTGTTGGGGACACAAGAGACTTTTTGTTATTTGGTTGCAGAGTTGTTTGAGAGAGACCATCTTCATCCTACGCCTCCTACGGATTGATAAACCTTAGGTCATCCACTTGAGGGAAATTTGCTACTGTCCTAGAAACCTGTGCACTTGCAGGCCCAACAACGTCTACAAGAAGAAGGTTGTGTAGTAGACATCATATGCCGAATTCGTTGTCACCTAGGCTCACCTCATCTTCGGAGGGAGGCATATAGTTATCGTCCTCCAAGTATCCGTCCATCGCCTGTTCATCTGGGCTGACCTACCCATGTTCTTGTTCGGCTTGCTCGAAGGTAGGCTGATCAGGATTGTATTCCTCTTCAGCGCCATCTGGATTATTTTCCTCTCCGGTGCCGGTGTTGCTGTGTCTGGGCGTGGAGCGGTGCCGATGACGCCCATGCTTTGATTTCTTCCCTGAGGGGTTATCTCCTGTTGCCTCATCGCCATTGTTTTCTTTGGGAGTATCCACCATATATATATATATATATATATATATATATATATATATATATATATATATATATATATATATATATATATATATATATATATATCATATGAAAAGGTGGTAGTCCAGCGCCCTGTGGGCGGTGGTTCCTGTTCTTCTCCCGCATTGTCGTCTATACCGTCGATGTCTTCGGAGTCGAAGTTAAGCATGTCGGTCAAATCATCGACCGTGGCTATGAAGTGGGTGGTGGGTGGGCGACGAATTTCTTCATCGCCTGCTTCCCACTCGAGCCGAACATAGTTCGGCAAGGAATCTCCTGACAGAGAGAGAGACCTTAATGAATTTAGCACATCGCCAAAGGGGGAGTGCTGGAAGATATCCGTGGCGGTGAATTCCATGACTGGAGCCCAATCAGATTCGATGGGCATGGATGCACGTGGTCCGGAACCTATGACCGAAGATAAGTCCGGGGGTCCGGAGACACAGATTTCCTTAGAAGAGGAGTCTGTGTTCGGCTCCAACGCTGATAGGTGTGCGACCTCCGTGGCGGGGTCCATCCACCCGTCCTCAGATGGCACGATCTGCTCTGGATCAAAGTCCGGAGCCATGGCAGGCGCGATATCCCGAATGCTGTCTGGCGACAGATCTAAGTCATGCGCGTGGCGATCGTTCAACACTCCTGTCGCGGGCTCCGCGGATGTCGGCAATGTAGTTTAGGTTCCCGAACCTGACCTGACGGCCAGGGGCGTAGCTATCGATCTACTCTAGATGGCCAAGCGAGTTGGCCCGTAGTGCGAAGCCGCCGAACATGAAGATCTTTCTGGGGAGAAAAGTCTCACCCTGGATGGCGTTTTTGAAGGTTGGAGAAGCCATTGAGCCTTATAGCGATGACACAGAGGAACTCTCAATGAAAGCACCAATGTCGGTGTCAAAACCGGCGGTTCTCGGGTAGGGGGTCCCGAACTGTGCGTCTAAGGCTAATGGTAACAGGAGACTGGGGACACGATGTTTACCCAGGTTCGGGCCCTCTTGATGGAGGTAATACCCTACTTCCTACTTGATTGATCTCGATGATATGAGTATTACAATAGTTGATCTACCACGAGATCGTAGAGGCTAAACCCTAGAAGCTAGCCTATGGTATGATTGTTGTTGTGTCCTACGGACTAAACCATCCGTTTTATATGGACACCGGAGGGGGCTAGGGTTACACAGAGTCGGTTACAGAGAAGGAGATCAACATCCGAATAGCCAAGCTTGCCTTCCACACCAAGGAGAGTCCCATCCGGACACGGGACGAAGTCTTCAATCTTGTATCTTCATAGTCCAATAGTCCGGCCAAAGTACATAGTCCGGCTGTCCGGATACCCCCTTATCCAGGACTCCCTCAACGGGACTTGCCAACTTTAACAGTATTTCTCAATTTTATAATTACCCAACTACCATAACTCTATCATTATTACCTTTATATCTCAAAACAATTATCAAGCATCGAATTGATCATAGTTTTTAATGCACTTTCTATGATAGTTTTTGTTATACCCAACTTGGATGCTCATCATTCTAGGACCAAATTTATAACCACAACAAATACCATGCTGTTCTAATAGACTCTCAAAATAATATAAGTGAAGCATGAGAGATCAACAATTTCTTCAAAATAAAGCCACCGCCATGCTCTAGAAAATATAAGTGAAGCACATAGAGCAAAATTATCTAGCTCAAAAGATATAAGTGAAGCACATAGAGAATTCTAATAAATTCTAGATCATGTGGGTTTATACCAAAAGGTGTGTACAGCAAGGATGATTGTGGTAAAACTAACAAGCAAAGACTCATATCATACAAGACGCTCCAAGCAAAACACATATCATGTGGCGAATAAAAATATAGCTCCAAGTAAAGTTTACCGGTAGATGAAGACGAAAGAGGGGATGCCTTCCGGGGCATCCCCAAGATTAGGCTTTTGGTTATCCTTGAATATCTTGGGGTGCCATGGGCATCCCCAAGCTTAGGCTTTTGCCACCCTTTATTCCATAGTCCATCAAATCTTTACCCAAAACTTGAAAACTTCACAACACAAAACTCAACAGGAAATCTCATAAGCTCCGTTAGTGCAAGAAAGAAAAACCACCACATAAGGTACTATAATGAACTCATTCTTTATTTATATTGGTGTTAAACCTACTGTATTCCAACTTATCTATGGTTCATACCCCTACATACTAGCCATAGATGCATCAAAATAAGCAAACAACACACTAGAAGCAGAATCTGTCAAAAACAGAACAGTCTATAGCAATCTGTAACTTTCGAATACTTCTGGAACATTAAAAATCCTACCAAAATAGGAAGTCCTAGGAAATTTGTCTATTGATATACAGCAAAAAGAACCAACGCAAAATCATGTTTCTATGATTTATTGATTTTTTTTGCTTGAGCGCAAAGTTTCTGTTTTTCAGCAGAATCAAACTAACTCTTATCATAGGTTATCCTATAGGTTCTACTTGGCACAAACACTAATTAAAACAAGAAAACACATCTAAACAGAAAGTAGATGCAAAATTTATTACTAAACAGAATCAAAAACAAGAAAACTAAAATAAAATTGGGTTGCCTCCCAACTAGCGCTATTGTTTAACGCCCCAAGCTAGGCATAAAAACGAGGATAGATCTAAATAGTGCCATCTTTGGCACTTGATTCATAAGTAGCTCGCATGATAGATTCATAAGGTAATTTGACTTTCTTTCTTGGAAAGTGCTCCATGCCTTTCCTTAATGGAAATTGGAATCTAATATTCCCTTACTTCATATCAATAATCACACCAATCGTTCTAAGGAAAGGTCTACCAAGAATAATAGGACATGAAAGATTGCAATCTATGTCAAGAACGATAAAATCTATGGGCACATAGTTCCTATTTGCAACAATAAGAACATCATTGACCCTTCCCATAGGCTTTTTAATGGTGGAATCCGCAAGGTGCAAATTTAAAGAGCAATCATCAAGATCATGGAAACCTAGAATATCACATAAAGTTTTCGGAATTGTGGAAACACTAGCACCCAAATCACACAAAGCATAACACTCATGATTTTTGATTTTAATCTTTATAGTAGGTTCCCACTCATCATTAAGTTTTCTAGGTATAGAAACTTCCAAATTAAGTTTTTCATCGTAAGATTGTATCAAGGCGTCAACAATATGTTTGGTAAAGGCTTTATTTTGACTATAAGCATGAGGAGAATTCAACACAGATTGCAACAAGGAAATACAATCTATCAAAGAGCAATTATCATAATTAAATTCCTTGAAATCCAAGATAGTGGGTTCTATGCTATTTAAAGTTTTGACCTCTCCAATCCCACTTTTACCAAATTTAGCATCAAGATCTAAAAACTCAGAATCATTGGGACACCTTTTAACTAAAGTTGACTCATCTCCAGTCCCATCATTATTAAGTTTCATATTGCAAAACAAAGATTTAATAGGGGACACATCAATAACTTTTAGATCTTCATCATTATTTTCATCCAAACTAGAAGAACACGCCTTCACAAAGCAATCTTTCTTGGCACACAATCTAGCGGTTCTTTCCTTGCACTCATCAATGGAAATTCTCATAGCTTTGAGAGACTCATTGATATCATGCTTAGGAGGAGTAGATCTAAGTTTCAAAGAATCAACATCAAGCAAAAGTCTATCAATGTTCCTAGCCAAATCATCAACTTTAAGCAATTTTTCTTCAAGCAAGGCATTAAAATTCTTTTGAGAAACCATAAATTCTTTCACACTATTTTCAAAATCGGAGGGCATCTTATTAAAATTTCCATAAGAATTATTGTAGGAATTTCCATATTTATTAAAGGGATTACTAGGGAACGGTCTAGGATTAAAGTTTCCTCTATAAGCATTGTTACCAAAATTATTTCTACAAGCAAAATTCACATCCATAGATTCATTATTATTCTCAATCAAAGTAGACAAAGGCATATCATTGGGATCAACAAGAGCACTCTTAGTAGCAAACAATTTCATAAGTTCATCAATCTTTCCACTCAAAACATTAATTTCTTCTATAGCATGCACTTTTTTACTAGTAGATATTTTGGTGTGCCATTGAGAAGAATCAGCCATAATATTATCAAGGAGTTTAGTAGCTTCTCCTAAGGTGATTTCCGTAAACGTTCCTCCCGCAGCTGAATCTAAAAGATTTCTAGAAGCAAAATTCAATCCGGCATAAATTTTTTGTATGATCATCCATAAATTCAAGCCATGAGTAGGGCAATTGTGAATCATTAATTTCATTCTTTCCCAAGATTGGGCAACATGCTCATGATCAAGTTGTTTAAAATTCATAATATCGTTCCTAAGAGAGATGATCTTAGCGGGAGGAAAATACTTAGAGATAAAGGCATCTTTGCACTTATTCCATGAATCAATACTATTTTTAGGCAAAGACGAAAACCAAATTTTAGCATGATCTCTAAGTGAAAATGGAAATAACTTCAATTTAACAATATCATTATCCGTATCTTTCTTCTTTTGCATCTCACACAAATCAACAAAGTTGTTTAGATGGGTAGCGGCATCTTCACTAGGAAGGCTGGAGAATTGATCTTTCATAACAAGATTTAGCAAAGCGGCATTGATTTCACAAGACTCAACATCATTAAGAGGAGAAATCGGAGTACTAAGGAAATCATTATTTTTGGTATTGGAAAAGTCACACAATTTGGTATTATCTTGCGCCATCGCGACAAGCAATCCAACACAGAAGCAAAGAAAAAAGGCAAAGCAAAAGAGAGAGGAGATTGGGAAAGAGAGGGCGAATAAAACAGCAAAGGTGAAGTGGGGGAGAGGAAAACGAGAGGAAAATGGAAAATAATGTAATGCGAGGGAGATGAGTTTGTGATGGGTACTTGGTATGTCTTGACTTGAGCGAAGACCTCCCCGGCAACGGCGCCAGAAATCCTTCTTTCTACGTCCTGAGCTTGCGTTGGTTTTCCTTGAAGAGGAAAGGGTGATGCAGCAATAGTAACGTAAGTATTTCCCTCAGTTTTTGAGAACCAAGGTATCAATCCAGTAGGAGGCTCCTCACAAGTCCCATGCACCTACACAAACAAACAACAACTCGCAACCAATGCAATAAAGGGGTTGTCAATCCCTTCACGGCCACTTGCGAAAGTGAGATCTGATAGAGATAATATGATAAGATAAATATATTTTTGGTATTTTATGATATAGATTGGAAAAGTAAAGATGCAAATAAAAGTAGATTGAAAGCTTATATGATAAGAGATAGACCCGGGGGCCATAGGTTTCACTAGTGGCTTCTCTCAAGATAGCATAATTATTACGATGGGTGAACAAATTACTGTCGAGCAATTGATAGAAAAGCGCATAGTCATGAGATTATCTAGGCGTGATCATGTATATAGGCATCACGTCCGTGACAAGTAGACCGAAATGATTCTGCATCTACTACTATTACTCCACACATCGACTGCTATCCAGCATGCATCTAGAGTATTAAGTTCATGAAGAACAGAGTAACACATTAAGAAAGATGACATGATGTAGCGGGATAACCTCATGCAATATGATATAAACCCCATCTTTTTATCCTCGATGGCAACAATACAATACGTGCCTTGCTGGCCCTGCTATCACTGGGAAAGGACACCGCAAGATTGAACCCAAAGCTAAGCACTCCTCCCATTGCAAGAAAGATCAATCTAGTAGGCCAAACCAAACTGATAATTCGAAGAGACTTGCAAAGATAACTTAATCACACATAAAAGAATTCATAGGAGATTCAAATATTTCTCATAGATAAACTTGATCATAAACCCACAATTCATCGGATCTCGACAAACACACCGCAAAAAGAGTTACATCGAATAGATCTCCAAGAAGAGGAAGGAGAACTTTGTATTGAGAATCAAAGAGAGAGAAGAAGCCATCTAGCTAATAACTATGGACCTGAAGGTCTGTGGTAAACTACTCACAACTCATCAGAGAGGCCTTGGAGATAATGTAGAGGCCCTCCGTGATCGATTCCCCCTCCGACAGAGTGCCGGCGAAGGCTCCAAGATGGGATCTCGCGGATACAGAAGGTTACAGCGGTGGAAATAGTTTTTCGTGGTCGCTCCTGATGTTTTCGGGGTACATGGGTATATGTAGGAGGAAGAAGTAGGTCGATGGATGCTCGAGGGGCCCACGAGGGTGGGGGGCGCGCCCACCTGTAGGGGGCGCGCCGGGCACCCTCGTGGCCGCCTCGCTTGTTTCTTGACTTCCACTCCAAGTCCTCTGGATCACGTTTGTTCCAAAAAGATCGCTCCTGAAGGTTTCATTCTGTTTAGACTCCGTTTGATATTCCTTTCTTCAAAACACTAAAATAGGCAAAAAAAACTAGCAATTCAGGCTGGGCCTCCGGTTAGTAGGTTAGTCCCAAAAATGATATAAAAGTGTAAAGTAAAGCCCATAAACATCCAAAATAGGTAATATAATAGCATGGAACAATAAAAAATTATAGATACGTTGGAGACATATCAAGGACACTCCTTGGTTCTTCCGAATAATTCTTCGTCTTTGGTCGTTGGTCTTGAAAACTGGTTTAACAGATCTTCCCATGTCCGATCTTGACGATCATCGAACTGAATCTGAAGAGTTTACATGTCGAGCATCCGAGGAGACCCTTTAAGTTATCGGCCTTTATCAATGCCTTGTAAGTTTTTTACACCACACCTGGGGTTTGAAGTGTTTCCTGTCCAATGGCGTCCTCTTGTGTCTGAGCTCTAATGCCGAACTAAAGTCGAGGCGACTTTTCACAACCGAGCTCCAACACTATTCGACATTCAAGGTATCCTCTTGTGTCCGACCTCCAACGCCGAACTAAATCCATGGTGTCTTTTCACAGCCGAGCTCCGATGATGGTCGGCATCCGAGGTATCATAGATTACCTGGGCCTCTGAAAATTTGAATGAGTTCATCCAAGCTTAAATGCCGGAGTAGTCTTCTATGGAACAACCATTCGAATCAGAGCTTTATGCCGGACTGCTTTCGAGCTCCAACGCCGGACTGCATCCGAGCTCTAACGATGGTCAGCGTCCGAGGTGTCATAAACTACCTCAGTCTTTAAAAGATTGAACGAATTCAGCTGAGCTTAATGATGGAAATGCCCTCTATGGAGCCAGCCATTGGCGCCCAAGCTTTATGCCAGACTGCTTCCGAGGTGGTGCACCACCCCGACTACGGGCTGATTTTTTGTGAATATTTTTGATTGGTGCAATTTATTCTCTACTGAGATATATAGCCAGTAGCCCTGAAGGTGTGTGTCGGTCTAAAACCCGAGATGCACCTGAAGTATGACATAAGACCGCTGATCCCAGTAGCCCCTGAGACTCAGGTTGATTCGCAAAATCGGCTTGAGGATCAACTCCTAGCTCGGCAGAATACTTTAGGACATAAAAAGTGGTGTGTATAGTCCTCGAGACTCAGGTTGTGTGTAACCGACCAACCTGAGGATCATAATCTCCTCGGAAACTATATTGCACTTATAATTTCTGCATGTTATTGTCAATGCAGTAGTGCTACCTCTTGAGCATGCGTTAGTTTTTCCCTTGAAGAGGAAAGGATGATGCAGCAAAGTAGCGTAAGTATTTCCCTCAGTTTTTGAGAACCAAGGTATCAATCCAGTAGGAGGCTCCATGCAAATCCCTCACACCTACACAAACAAACAAGAACCTCGCAACCAACACGATAAAGGGGTTGTCAATCCCTTCACGGCCACTTGCGAAAGTGAGATCTGATAGATTGAAAAGTAAAGATTGCAAAATAAAGTAGATCGGACACTTATATAATAGAGAATAGACCCGAGGGCCATAGGTTTCACTAGTGGCTTCTCTCAAGATAGCATAAGTATTACGGTGGGTGAACAAAGTACTGTCGAGCAATTGATAGAAAAGTGCATAGTTATGAGAATATGTAGGCATGATCATGTATATAGGCATCACGTCCGCGACAAGTAGACCAACTCCTGCCAGCATCTACTACTATTACTACACACATCGACCACTATCCAACATGCATCTAGAGTATTAAGTTCATAAGAACAGATTAACGCATTAAGCAAGATGACATGATGTAGAGGGATAAACTCAAGCAATATGATATAAACCCCATCTTTTTATCCTCGATGGCAACAATACAATACGTGCCTTGCTGCCCCTGCTGTCATTGGGAAAGGACACCACAAGATTGAACAGAAAGCTAAGCATTCTCCCATTGCAAGAAATATCAATCTAGTAGGCCAAACCGAACTGATAATTCGAAGAGACTTGCAAAGATAACCAATCATACATAAAAGAATTCAGAGAAGATTCAAATATTTCTCATAGATAAACTTGATCATAAACCCACAATTCATCGGATCTCGACAAACACACCGCAAAAAGAGTTACATCGAATAGATCTCCAAGAAGATCGAGGAGAACTTTGTATTGAGATTCAAAGTGAGAGAAGAAGCCATCTAGCTAATAATTATGGACCCGAAGGTCTATGGTAAACTACTCACAACTCATCGGAGAGACCTTGGTGATGATGTAGAAGCCCTCCATGGTCGATTCCCCCTCCGACAGAGCACCAGAAAAGGCTCCAAGATGGGATCTCACGTGTACAGAAGGTTGCGGCGGTGAAAATAGTTTTTTGTGGTGCTCCTGGATGTTTTCGGGGTACGTAGATATATATAGGCAAAGGAAGTCGGTCAGGGGAGCCACGAGGGGCCCATGAGGCAGGGGCACCCCCCTAGGGCACGCCTTACACCCTTGTGGCCGCCTCGGCTGCTTCTTGACATCCACTCCAAGTCTCCTGGATTGCATTTGTTCCAAAAAGATCGCCCCCGAAGGTTTCATTCCGTTTGGACTCTGTTTGATATTCATTTTCTATGAAACACTAAAATAGGCAAAAAAACATCAATTCGGGTTGGGCCTCCGGTTGGTAGATTAGTCCCAAAAATGATATAAAAGTGTATAGTAAAGCCCATAAACATCTAAAACGGGTAATATAATAGCATGGAACAATCAAAAATTATAGATACGTTGGAGACGTATCAAGCATCCCCAAGCTTAATTCCTGCTCGTCCTCAAGTAGGTAATGATAAAAACAGAATTTTTGATGTGGAATGCTACCTAGCATATTTCTCAATGTAATTTTCTTTATTATTGTGGCATGAATGTTCAGATCCAAATGATTCAAAATAAAAGTTCATATTGACATAAGAATAGTAATACTTCAAGCATACTAACAAGTAATCATGTCTTCTCAAAATAACATGGCCAAAGAAAGTTTATCCCTACAAAATCATATAGTTAGGCTATGTTTCATTTTCGTCACACAAAATACTCCCATCATGCACAACTCCGGTTTCAGCCAAGCAATTGGTTCATACTTTTTAACGCGCTTCAGCTTTTTTCAACTCTCACGCAATACATGAGTATAAGCCATGGATATAGCACTATGGGTGGAATAGAATATAATGATGGAGGTTGTGGAGAAGACGAAAAAGGAGAAAGTATCATATTGACGAGGCTAATCAACGAGCTATGGAGATGCCCATCAATTGATGTCAACATGAGGAGTAGGGATTGCCATGCAACGGATGCACTAGAGCTATAAATGTATGAAAGCTCAACAAAAGAAACTAAGTGGGTGTGCATCCAACTTTCTTGATCATGAAGACCTAGGGCATTTTAAGGAAGCCCATCGTTGGAATATACAAGCCAAGTTCTATAATGAAAGATTCCCACTTAGTATATGAAAGTGACAACATATGAGACTCTCTATCATGAAAACTATGGTGCTACTTTGAAGCACATGTGTGGAAAAAGATAGTAACATTGTCCCCCTTTTTTGGGCCTTTCTCTCTCTTTTTTATTTGGCCTTTCTTTTTTGGGTCTTTTCTTAATAAATGACAATGCTCTAGAAATGATGATCATCACACTTCTATTTACTTACAACTCATGAATTACAACTCGATACTAGATCAAAATATGACTCTACATGAATGCCTCCGGCGGAGTACCGGGATATGCAATGACTCAAGAGCGACATGTATGAAAAATTATGCTTGGTGCCTTTGCCACAAATACGATGTCAACTACATGATCATGCAAAAGCAATATGACAATGATGAAGCATGTCATAATAAACGGAACGGTGGAAAGTTGCATGGCAATATATTTCGGAATGGTTATGGAAATGCCATAATAGGTAGGTATGGTGGATGTTTTGAGGAATATATAAGGAGGTTTATGTGTGATAGAGCGTATCGTATGACGGGGTTTGGATGCACCGACGAAGTTTGCACCAACTCTCAAGGTGAGAAAGGGCAATGCACGACACCGTAGAGGCTAGCAATGATGGAAGGGTAAGAGTGCGTATAATCCATGGACTCACATTAGTCATAAAGAACTCATATACTTATTGCAAAAGTTTTATTAGCCCTCGAAGCAAAGTACTACTACGCATGATCCTAGGGGAAGGGTTGGTAGGAGTTAACCATCATGCGATCTCGACCTCCACACATAAGGAAGGCAATCAAAAGAGCACCCTATGCAACAAATTTGTTACACAACTTTTACCATACGTGCATGCTATGGGACTTGCCAACTTCAACACAAGTATTTCTTAATAGCATAATTAGCCAACTAGCATGACTCTACATTACCACCTTTATATCTCAAAACAATTATCAAGCATCAAGTTGATCATAGTATTCAATTCACTTCCTATGATAGTTTTTATTATAACCAACTTGGATGCCCATCATTCTATGACCAATTTTATAACCATAGAAAATACCATGCTGTTCTAAAAGACTCTCAAAATAATATAAGTGAAGCATGAGAGATCAATAATTTCTACAAAATAAAACCACCGCCGTGCTCTAAAAAGATATAAGTGAAGCACTAGAGCAAAACTGTCTAGCTCAAAAGATATAAGTGAAGCACATAGTATTCTAATAAATTCGGAATCATGTGTGTCTCTCCCAAAAGGTGTGTACAGAAAGGATGGTTGTGTTAAACTAAAAAGCAAAGACTCATATCATACAAGATTCTCCAAGCAAAACACATATCATGTGGTGAATAAAAATATAGCTCCAAGTAAAGTTACAGATAGACGAAGACGAAAGAGGGGATGCCTTCCGGGGCATCCCCAAGCTTAGGCTTTTGGTTGTCCTTGAATTATCTTGGGGTGCCATGGGAATCCCCAAGCTTAGGCTCTTGCCACTACTTATTCCATAATCTATCAAATCTTTACCCAAAACTTGAAAACTTCACAACACAAAACTCAACAGGAAATCTCACGAGCTCCGTTAGTGCAAGAAAGAAAAACCACCACTTAAGGTACTGTAATGAACTCATTCTTTATTTATATTGGTGTTAAACCTACTGTATTCCAACTTATCTATGGTTCATACCCTCCGATACTAGCCATAGATTCATCAAAATAAGCAAACAACACACGAAAAAACAGAATCTGTCAAAAACAGAACAATCTGTAGCAATCTGTAACTTTCGAATACTTCTGGAACTCTAAAAATCCTACCAAAATAGTAAGTACTAGGAAATTTTTCTGTTTATCTGCTGAAAAAAGAATCAACTCAAAAGCACGTTTCTGTGATTTATTAGAATTTTTCTCGTGAGTGTAAAAGTTTCTATTTTTCAGCAAGATCAAATTAACTTTCACCCAAGATGATCCTATAGGTTCTACTTGGCACAAACACTAATTAAAACATAAAACCACATATAAACAGAGGCTATATGAATTATTTATTACTAAATAGGAACAAAAAGCAAGGAAAAAATAAAATTGGGTTGCCACCCAACAAGCGCTATCGTTTAACGCCCCTAGCTAGGCATAAAAGCGAGAATAGATCTAAGTATTGCTATAATGATAAGATAAATCACGAAAACTCATCTCATATTCCCTACGTTCAACAGCAAGTTTTCTTTGTGGCAAGCAAAAGTAATCAAAAGGGTTAAATTTAATGGGACATGAGTCCCCAAGATCAAGCTCGGGAGGTATGGGTTCCTCCCTTGGCCCTTCATATTGCACAACTAATTCATCATTGTAAGCATTCTTTTGGTAGAAAGTCATGAGCCTATACTCAAGAGAAAATCCTAACTCATTGTTTTGAATGGCAAAATCATTATTAAGTTCCAAAATTCTATCAACTAGAACATTGGTAGGAACCTTTTTTCTAAGGTTTTCATTAAAAGCAACATAATCTAGAGATTGTAATTGCATTATGTCCTCTTGATTGAAGAGGATTGCCTCTATGGGAGGACGGCCAGTGTCTACCTTATAGTGTGCAAAAATTTCTTTGGCTTCTTTTATTATGAATTTGAACTCATGAGCCAAAAAGATAGTAGCTGCACGCTTAATAGAAGAATGCTCAATATTGGAAAATTCTAGGAAAATCCTTTGTATGCAAGGATGCATATGCATAAACTGTCTTTCAAGTTCAACTATAAGAAAGGATATAGCATCCGCAAGACTATTGGTTCTATGAAGAATAGATCCACCCATAGCGGGTAAAGCACCGACACAAGTAAAGAAATCTTGAATGACCCCATAGTGGTTCTTCAACAGGATCATCAAAAGCATCAAAGTTTCCCATGTTATTACTATTGTCCTTATCAATGATAACCTCCCAAGTTTCAGACATAGCGGCAGAAAATACGAGGAACAAGCGGAAGGGAAGCGAACGAAAAAAGAGAGGGCGAATAAAACGACAAGGGTGAAGTGGGAGCGAGGAAAACAAGAAGCAAATGGCAAATAATGTAATGCGAGGGAGATGAGTTTGTGATGGGTACTTGGTATGTCTTGACTTGAGCGAAGACCTCCCCAGCAACGGCACCAGAAATCCTTCTTGCTACCTCTTGAGCATGCGTTAGTTTTTCCCTTGAAGAGGAAAGGGTGATGCAGAAAAGGTAGCGTAAGTATTTCTCTTAGTTTTTGAGAACCAACGTATCAATCCAGTAGGAGGCTCCATGCAAGTCCCCTGCACCTACACAAACAAACAAGAACCTCGCAACCAACGCGATAAAGGGGTTGTCAATCCCTTTACAGCCACTTGCAAAAGTGAGATCTGATAGAGATAATATGATAAGATAAATATTTTTCGTATTTTTATGATATAGATTGAAAAGTAAAGATTGCAAAATAAAGTAGCACTACAAAAAAAGACACATCCGTGACATTTTGGGCCGAACGAATTTTTTTTCTATCATACATATGACACTTCTATGACGATAATTGTGACAAAACCCGGTATCATCATAGATGTGGTGGGTCCTACTTCTATGACAAAAAATCATGACAGAAAATGGGCTTTTCGTCTTGGGCGGGCCGGAGACGCAGCTGCATGACATTCTTTGGGCCATCCATGACGGAAAAATCATGGTAGAAGCGAGGGGGAGGAAAATTTCGGGGAGTTGCCGGTTATTGTGGGAGGCCGGGGGCTGAGCGATGCACGTTTCTCTCGTACACATGCGAGGCGTTGGCTCTAACTGAACCCGAGCGAGGCATTGGGTTCTAACTGAACCCGAGCGATTGCACTGCAGGCTACATGTTACTGAACCCGAGCGATCGATCGATAGCTGTTAACTGAACCCGATGGAGCGATTCCTTCGCTACTGCTGCTAACTGAAGCCGATCGTTTGGATTAACAGTGAG
>NC_041393.1:88602914-88604042 GCF_002162155.2 Triticum dicoccoides | reverse complement strand
TCTGGATGAACAGGACCCCGTGGTGTGGAGGGATGGATGAACAGTAGACGATGGAGGGGTGGCCGTGGAGGGGTGGTTGAACAGGACCCCGTGGTGTGGAGGGCTGGATGAATAGTAGATGATGGAGGGCTGGATGAACAGTAGACGGTGGAGGGGTGGTTGAACAGTAGCCGGTGGAGTAGCGCGCGGTGGAGGCTGGATGAACAGGAGCCCGTGGAGGCTGGAGGAGGTCGACGGTAGCCCATGGAGGCTGGAGGAGGTCGACACTGGAGATGAACAGTATCCCGTGGAGTCCCGTTTTGCGGTACGCCACACCCCTCCCGATGAACAGGACCCCCGTTTCGACCGTAGGAGGTCCGTTTCCTCCGTTTTGCGGTACGCCACACCCCTCCCGATGAACAGGACCCCTGTTTCGATCGTAGGAGGTCCGTTTCCTCCGTTTTGCGGTACGCCACACCCCTCCCGATCAACAGGACCCCCGTTTCGACTGTAGGAGGTATGTTTCCTCCGTTTTGCGATACGCCACACCCCTCCCGATCAACAGGACCCCCATTTCGACCGTAGGAGGTCCGTTTCCTCCGTTTTGCGGTACAAAACACCCCTCCCGATCAACAGGACCCCGTTCCGAATGTGGCCGGTCGAACACAAGGCCGTTTCCTCCGTTCTGTGGTACGCTAGGCCTCGTTTCCATTGCCTGTTCCGTCCAAGCCGGTTGGCTCCCACGCGTTCCGTTGCCTCCCGATGAACACGACGCATTCTGTTGCCTCCCCATGAACACGAGCCCTCGCTGTATGTATGCGCGACTAAGCGTTTGAGACCCCGCCCGTATGTACACATATGTGGCCGTATTTTCTTTCTTGCACCCTGGACAATGTATTTACGTGTACATGCTACGTGCGCGCCTCTACTACGACACGTGCGTGCCTCTACTACGACACGTGCGCGCCTCTACATCGACCAGTATGTACGTACACGTTCGCGACCAGGATGACAATGCTACGTATGCCTCGACCAGGTGGGTCCCGACTGTCAGGCACTTCCTTGCCTGCGAAGATGTAGCTGGTGGGTCCCAGCAGTCAGGGGGCGAATCGTTTTGTTTTTGTTTTTTTGCCTGAACGCACTTCCTTG
>NC_041393.1:88599376-88600461 GCF_002162155.2 Triticum dicoccoides | reverse complement strand
TATATTAATAAGGAGGCACTTGCGTACGTGAGGCTATGGACCTGGTGGGTCCCCATTGTCATCCTATCCAAGTAAAGTCATCTCCTCGCCCGCGCGCGCTTTCCGCCCGAAACAGTCAGCGCCGGCCGCCCCGCTTCCCGGTGCAGGCGATTGCTCCTCCTTCAAACGACACAAGTGCCGTCCATCCGTCCATCTGCCGCACACATTAATGATACGCGGTTGCCGAGGCGGCTACTCCGGCGCCACACGTCCATTCCTCCGCCCGCCCACCATTGCTATATAAACTGCTGCGCTGGCCATAGCCGCAGTCATCCGCATCCGTTCCCTTTCTCCTGTCCACACCACTACTGCCCACCATGGCTTCCTCGCGCTCCAGTGCTCTTCGAGACGGGCGGACGACGGACCACAAGGAGATGGCAGCCATTGCTATTGACCGGCTGGCCGGCAGGCAGCAGGAGGATGACGACGTCCTAATGGAGAACATGGTAGTCGACGATCCGACACCAACCCCCTCCTCCGCGCCATCCTCGCCGGTGCATTGCACCATGACCATCGGCAAGGGCCGTGCCCAATATATGGACAGGGTGAGGCAGATGCGTGAGGAGCAGTTCTGGGAGGCGCAGGCCGACACCGCCTACAACCACCATCTCCTCCAGGAGCACCTGCAGGCGGAGGAGCAGATCACCACGGAGCGGGCGGAGCAGGAGGCGCTGCTCGACCAAGTGGTCGACGATCCTCCCTCCACCAAGTGGACAACCAGTACATGTGCCAAATTACCACATGGGCTGCCTTTTTCGTACAGAAATGAGCTCCACCGTGTACCCGCGCGGGTGTGGTTGGGAAAGAGACAGGAGTACGTGCGCCGTGCATGCACCTCTTCTCTTCGTGCATGTCCCCCACCTACGTGGGTGTGTGTGAGAGATACAAACCGCATTCGTGATTGTTTTTTGTTTTGTGGTGGGGGTGGGAGTGGGGTGGGGGGGTTGATTTCGTGAATTATTTGTGGGAATATGTGTCGATGACATCTCAAACAAATTTTTGCATGCAATGTGTGTGAAATGGAGGCCTATCCATATCATACATAA
>NC_041393.1:88595951-88598824 GCF_002162155.2 Triticum dicoccoides | reverse complement strand
TAGAGGTAGAATGACTCGTATATGTGTTGAGAAGGAGAGACCCAGCTATGTCTTGAGGGAGATCGGTCGACATCCATACATAACTGAAGGACGGGAAATATGATGGGACAGAGAGAGAGAGAGAGAGGGGAGAGAGAGAGAGGGAGGGAGAGGGGTAGAGTGCTGGATGGGTGATGGAGTTGCTTCTCGGAGATGTTGGGAGAGGCCTACTAGACAAACTGAGGGTGGAACTGCAATGTTATCAATAAGAGTGGGGATGTGTTTTTGTGTGTGCCTGTGCGTGATAGATCTATCGGGACGCATCCATGGATGATGAAGGGGAACCATGTGTTTGGTAAGCAAACCTAACTAGATTGGTAGATCAATTGTTGTTTGTCGGAGGAAGGGAGAGACACAACTAATGAGGTAGATCGATCGATGTGTGGGTAAAAACGAGTTATAAGGACCTAGCTGGCTATATATATAGCGAGAGATCGGTCGGTGTACGTCCATTTGTTAGAGGCAAATAAGGCCCAGCGAGACAGATAGACAGAGAGAATGGAGCTAGGAGGTGGTGCGAGAGGCCCAACTACTAGCTAGATAGGGGGAGGAGTGTGCGGTTGTGAGATCGATGAAAAGAGGGGCGAGAGGTTACACGTGTGTCTGACCATATGAGAGACACGAGGCAAGGACACATAAAGGAGGAGATTGAAGCTTTGTGTGTATGCTGTAGGCAGGCATCACTGGAGAGGTTTATCGATCGGTGTCTGTCAAAAAGGAGTTGTGGAGACTCTGGGAGGACAACCTAAAGAAGAAAATGAATGTGCCCGGTGGATAGAATGCCGAGGGAGGGGGAGGCCGAGGAGGGCATGTGCATGCACGAGAGAAAGTTAGTGGTAGCTACAAAGGTTAGAGGATTGTGTGGGTGTAAGAGACTAACAAAGATCATAATTTGATATGAAAGCGGATTCATATATTTGAATAGGAGATCATAGTGTTTTAAACATTGCATGCATGAATATAGAGGTGATACACGTGCTGTGCACATGTTATACCATAATGTGATAATGCATGGCGTTTGCAACTCACAGCTAAATGCCGAACAATCTAAACCATACTATACATCAAACAATCTCACATTTTATTTGAATTTGTGATAATGTGCGGCGTTTGCAGCTTACAACTAAATATCGAGCAATCTAAACAATACCATATATCGAACATTCTCACATTTTATTTGAATTTGTGGTAATGTGTGGTGTTTGGAACTCACATCTAAATACTTGTAGGCGTAGGGAGCAGGGCACCATACATAATGTGATAAACACATTATACATATGAGACATGGTTTAGATTATGAAGATCTAGCTAGAGCTAGAAATGTAATGTGATTTGAAATCAAAATAAAGTGGATTCAAAAAATCTAGTTCGAGTTCATATAGTACACATAGTTCATATGTAACTCGAGACTAATCATGTGGTGTGTTGTGAAGATAATACACAAACGATGGTTTAACTTGACAATAATGATGATTGTAGATCTTATTAAAACAGAGAAACGAATTCAAATGCTTTGACTTCACAACAATCATTACTGTAGATCTTATTCAAATTTAGTTCATATTGAAGCGGTAGTATATACGTTTGGAATGCACTAAAACGTTCATTTGAGTAGTAGGTTGCATGCATTATACACGTAGCGAAATATTTGAATTGAACATAACATGAATTCAAATTTTTGAATGACATTTGTTGTGCGCATTGATTTGGTACAGTACACGTTAGGCTTGTCCGGAAATTTCAACCCGCGCCTTGTTAGCCCGAAATATTTAAGATATATCTTTGTCTCGTTGTGCTCCGACAACTCCCTCCATCTCAACCCACGTCTTGCTATTCTGAAATTACAACGCACGCAAAAACTCCCACCTCTTGTGAAATCCCGACACGCGAAATGCCTGTGGTACCCCTGAACCGAAAGAACCGCCCCAAATAGGTGGGGGGGGGTACTTTCGTAACTTACCCCACATTTAGGACAAGCGCGTCTCTAAGCCATGGTTCCCCACTGCCATCCCATCCGCCCACCCATTCGTACACCGAGGCCGCAAAAACCCGCGACGAAACCCCACACCCTACTCCGTCCGCCACCCAGCCGGAACCTCTTCCCCGATGATGTCGTCCACAACAACACCTCGACGTCCCTCATCTACCGTACCGGATGAGGATCCCGTCGTCGATCTCATCGTCCCGCCGGTTCAGCCACCCCGTCCTCCACCTCGAAGGAGCTGCCCTGATGTTCCCCTCGTCTTTTGCGCCACCTCCATTCCCACACCACCGTCTTCACCTGCACCACCGGAAGAGCATCATCATCACCGTTTCCTCGGATGAAGCTCCGGCCTAATCGGTGCCACCAAAGAGGTTGTACACTAATCACCGCATTTCCTTCTTGGTTCGATCTCACGGTGCTGCCGGTGCTCGGTCCTGAGCCGACACGGCGCGGCTCCATCCATGGCGGCGTCGCCGGCCACTTCCTCCATGGCGTCGCTCCCTCGGCGGCGACGTCCACATTAGTAGGAGCTGCTGCTGCTTTAGCTCTCGCTCGCGCTGCTGCTCTGCTCTTGCTCTCGGTCCCCTGCCTGGTCTGCTCTTGCTATTGCTCTTGCTCGCGCTGCTGCTCTCGCTCTTGCTCTTGCCTGCGATGCTGCTCCAATTTGGCTACACTTCAGTCGACTGAATCGACTTTTTGGGTCAGTCGATTTTCAAGGGGTGGGCTCGCCGGGGTGAAGGAAGAACCAACCACAGCGGGGAGGGGTGCTCGCCTGAGAGGTACCCCACTATCTATCATGGCGGGGCGGTGGTCGCCGACGATGGCGGGGCGGTGGTCGCCGACGACGATG
>NC_041393.1:88563181-88595509 GCF_002162155.2 Triticum dicoccoides | reverse complement strand
CGGTACGGGGGGGGGGGCTAGAGGGATGGCCAGGGCGGAGGCGGACCGGCGGTAGGGAGTGTTTTCGGGGCGGGAGGGGCGGCGCACCACCGGCCGCGGGCGGCGATGGGCTGCTGTTTGGCCGGTGGTGGCTGGCGGCTGAGGGGGGTGGAGGTTGAAGATGAACCGCAGGCCCTTGATTTCGTATCCAACGGCTGCAAAATCGACTGACCAGAGATGAAAAAGTCCGTCGACCGACGTGTAGCCTCACCTAGTGCATTCAGTTTCGGCAGCAAAATTCAGTTTCGACAGCAAAATTCAGTTTTGACAGCAAAATTCAGTTTCGACAGTTAGGTTCAGTTTCGACAGTTAAGTTCAGTTTCGACAGTTAAGTCCAGTTTTGACAGTTAAGTTCAGAGATGAGCGGCTGATGTATTTTACATCTAGCACTTTGTGGTTATGTATTTTACGTCATGTATTGGAGATGCTATTAGAATTCCACTCAGGTTAACATTGTTCATTTTCTCTCTTGTCCTGCTTCAGCCTCGGCGTCGTACAACTTACCGGAGCTGCTCCAACGACGAAGCCCTCCATCATAGCGGAGCAGTACCACGGGCTCCATCTCCAAACGCCTAATATCTTCTTCCCATCCTCCGACAGCAAAGTCAGCCGGAGCATCCTCACCGGCCAACCCAATCACGCTGAGATCGACATGGCTTCGCCAAAGAGGTTGTACACTTGTTGCATCTCTTTTTTACTCTACATGTTATATATATTGTCCATTGAGCACACGGATTTGTTCCTTTAGTGTCTCCTTGAAAGAAAAAAATGTAGGAATTTTAATTTTCACTTGTCCTCCTTTTTAAATTCCTATTCATGAAGCACAAGACTAAGAGATAGTAGCATAATAGCATTATAACCTTACATTTTCTTGTGGTTTGACTTAATCTCACCATGCTTCTTTGCATCCTGTGATCTTCCAATTTTTGTGAATCAAACACCCAGATTGGCAGAAATCCTGTGTTTTTAAATTCTCTATTTTGCACGTGCATTCCTATCCTATTCCTGTCTATTTCCTATCCCTTCATTGTTGGAATCCTCCAATTCAAATGAGCCCTTACAGAATTACTTCTCTTACAGATAGTTGTCAAAGAAAACCTTGCATGGTTTGTCCCGCTCCTGCTGCGCCGTCGTCCACCCCAGCTCAGCTGCTTCAATGACAGAAGGGTCCAGCACATCAGGGATCCGGCCTCCAGACTGTCTTTTGCCGCCTCAGATCTTCTTCCCCGCCACTGGCAACCATGAAAACTGCATTACCGTCATCAACCGAGCAGATGTCTTCGAGGACTACACGGTTCCGCAAGAGAGGTCGCACTCTTTCGTGTCTGCTTACGTTCTGCATCGCTGAATATTACATGCTACTTTATCGTCCTGTTCACTGATTAGACTCTGAGTCAGCTCCAAACTAATGGTCAAACTTGAGTTTTTAAATGGTTGTGGGGTACATATCGGGGCCGCTATCAATAGTATCTATCTACTATCTGGTTAATCTCCGGTGTCTACTATGAGTTTCATGTTGGGTGGGAAACAAACAGTAAAGAAGCCATTATCTATATTTATTAACTGAAGCCATTATCTGCCTGCTATTATTGGTTTTGGGTCTATCCACAGGTTGATACCTTCACTCTGGATTTCTGCATGCACTCCTTACATAATCTCACTATGTTTTATTCCTATGCATGACAGTTATTGTAAACAATGGAACTGAACATGTAGAGCAAAAGAGACGAGCCTTGCGCGGCAATATAATTTCATGGAGACGTCGCTCCATGGTAGGCGCAAAGGCAGCCCCCCTCCACGCATTTCGGATTGTAATCGAGAGGAAGATATCTGTTCTGAGGGGGATTCAGAAGGAGAAGATAACTCCTATTTACCCCCTGAGGTCTTCGCTCTAACTTGGCATGCTGATGTTGGTTATATCATGCATATGGTGTCTTGCGTTGCTTACTTTATACATCAAATATGTCATCTGCTTAGTTTAGACATCCTTTGTGCGAATGCCATCTGTTTAGTTTATTCATTGTTTATGTGAATTATGCAACACCACCTTGTTTAGCCAGACATCATATATGTGAATTTTGCAATACCATCCTGCTTAGCCAGTCATCTTATATGTAACTTATATCAGGCCATCCTTTTTTTTCTGTTACATATTACATTTGTCAACAATGTTAGTACATTCAACTGCTCTTCGTGTGCATCAGCCATTTGACACGGTGATGGCAAATTCTGGAGTGAAAACAAGGTCTTCTGAGCAGACTATGCTATCTGACGAAGCGCATACCTCGCTGGTTACGGATAGCTCCTCAGAGGAGGATTCAGAGATAGATGACAACTCCTATTCCCCCCCCCTCCTCGAGGTGTATGCTCTAACTTGGCAGGGTTATGTTGCTCATATCATGCGTATGGTGTCTCACATTGCTATGCCATTTGATTAGTTTAGACATGCGTTGTGTGAATGTCACATGTTCAGTGTCTAATTACCATAAATGTGAATTATGCATTGCCATCTTGTTGCAAGACATTATATATGTGAATTATACAATGCTATCTTGTTGTAAAGGCATTATATATGTGAATTATGCAATGCCATGCTGTTTAGCCAATCATCATGTATGTGAATTATATCATGCTATCATTTTTTGTATTACGTGTTCCATTTGTCGATAACGTTTGTATATTCAACTACTCTTCCTGTGCATCAGCCATTTGAAGCGGTGATGGAAGTATCTGGAGTGAAAACAAGGTATTAAGAGCAGACAATGCTACCTGCTGAAGCAGACATCTTGCTGGCTACAGAGAGCTCCTTAGAGGAGGATTCAGAGACTGATGACCAGTCCTATTTCCCCCCTGAGGTCTATGCTCAAACTTGGCAGGGTTATATTACCCATGTCATGCATGTTGTCTTGCATTGCTTAGTTTTTACATCATATATAGATTGCCATATGCTTACTTGCTTACTATATAAATCATATATTCTAATTATATCATGCCATCATGTTTACATAGTACATACACATCATCTATCTGAATTATGGCATGGCAACCAATTTAATAAAGACATCATATGGTTATATCATCTCATCCTGTTTAGTGTTTACAGTCATCATATTTAGAATTATGGCATTCTATCCATGAATGTATGTGAATTATGGCATGCCAACCTATTTAATAAACACATTATATAGTTATGTCATGTCATCCTGTTTACGTAGTCTCATATTTTGAACTATGTCTTTCCATCTTTTTTAGTTAGCCATCATAATGTGAAATTGTGTCATGCTATCCTGTTTAGTTGGCCATCATATATGTGAAATTGTGTCATGCTATCCTATTTGGTTAGACAACATAAATATGAATTATTTCATGCCCTCTATTATTCCCCACTATCCATTGCACCTGTCTATCATACAATGTCTATACTTTCAATTAATTTTCTTGTTTATCAGCCATTTGAATTGGAGAGCGTGATGACAGTATCTAAGGGAGTAACAACACGGTCTTCAGAAAAGATAGTGCTACCAGTTGATGCAGATAGAACCACAGTTGTACTTGCCCAAGGACCAGATCCACCACACATAACCCAGACTCTTGCAGATTGTACCCCTACCCAGTTGGACAGAGAACCAGCTACACCCCTTCTAACCCCAACCCCGGCAGATAGTAACCCAGTTCTAGTTGACACAACACCGTCTCCACCACAGAGCACCCAAACACGAGCGGTTAGTAAGGGAACTGCAGTGCCCAAAGCACGAGGACCACCACTCCGAATCCCAACTCAACGCTTAAAGGAGAAGAAGATTTGTTCTCAGGTCAGGTTCTGTAGCTATGGTTCATACTCCTTTGCTCTTGCATTACTGTATTTACTCATACCAACTATTTTCAAATTTGAAGGATGGAATTGAAACTCCAATGGCGCAACAGGTATGTTTTAAACCTGTTTCTTTAACTGGTTTGCTGTTGTAACCTGCTCTATGTTGATTTCAGTTTCAATTAAATAAACAGTTATGTTCTCATGTCATGCACATTACAAGTGTTGTTATTGCTCTATAGTTACCCACACTTATATTCTGTCTATTCTGCTTTGTCTTGAACAAATATTATTTGAACTGTGTATCTATCTTGATTTGGCAACAAAAACTAGAATGATATAGACCATAAAGTGACCATGGTACATAGATATATGTTTGTTTCATGCTGTTATCCTGTCCACTTTACTACTGAACTCATTTACCAAAATGAGTTTCATATACAACATGGTAAACATGTGATGTGTCTGCTTGTTTCTATTTTAGAATGCGGACAAAATATTGGAGAACAGTACCGCGTTATCCAATGGTAAAGGAAGTAATGCAGATAAGGTTCAAGATAGTGAGACATCCTTGTTGGTCTCCAAGAAAGCTGATAAAAACTATCTTGACGACAGTGAGGGAACCCAAAAGTCCTGTCTTGATGTAGTGTTCGAGTTACTGGCCACTACTGCTGGCACAAGCTCTTCGAACTCGCTGTCTGAATCAGTTCGTCTTCTTGAATCTCAACTTCAAGTTGAAAGACATTGATTAGATGTGCTGCGATAGGAAGTTGAAGGACTGAGGAAGTCCCTGCAGAATTCAGATGCATATTTTCTGGTGCAACAGCAAGCGCTGGAGGATTTAAGCGCCAAACAAGAGAAAGTTAATAAGCTTGCTAAGCATCTTGCCAGCATTATGGGTACCCAGGATATTGTTTCTTGAGATCTTCTGAAGTGGTTTCAGTTCTGGATTTGTTTTGCTACGGCGTTTATTTGCGCTGGTCGCCAACTTTGACAACCAGTGTATATGATATGCTGCTTTGTTCCCTATATTTGCACTGGTGGCGAACTTTGATGCCCAATGGATGTAATATGTGTAACAGCCGTGATAGCCTAGCATAAGTTGCTTTCTTATTTATTTCCTTGTTGTCTTGTTTATTTGTTTGCTTGTAGTCAGTGCAGTTCTTTTTAAAACTACGCCACAATAACCATGGGCAAATATTTACTGTAGTGACACTGGGCCTTCTACGGGCCGTAGAAACAGTAGGCCTTCTACGGGCCGTAGAAACAATGGGCCTTCTACGGGCCGTATCATGAATGGACCTTATACGTGCTGTATCATGAATGGGCCTTATACGGGCCGTATGACCATAATGGGCCATTGTTAATAGGCCGTATTTGATGATGCTATGAAAACGGCCCAACGTATTAACGGACCACAAACGGGCCGATGTAACCACGGGCTGAATTTGGCCCACAAGCAGAAAATGACAGTAACGGGTCGTAAGTAAACGAATGCTGGAAATGAGC
This sequence comes from Triticum dicoccoides, assembly GCF_002162155.2. Classification (NCBI taxonomy): domain Eukaryota; kingdom Viridiplantae; phylum Streptophyta; class Magnoliopsida; order Poales; family Poaceae; genus Triticum; species Triticum dicoccoides. The sequence continues at coordinate 88,590,150 of NC_041393.1, read as the reverse complement.
CCAAGAATAAATGGGCTCTGAGAAGGCCGAAAGATAACATTTGCTGGAAATGGCCCAACTGAATAACGGGCCCTTAATGGGTATAAAGTGATATACTGTTCATTACGGGCCAGTTTCACCACGGGCCGTTAATGGGTGTAAAGTGATATGCTATTCATTGCGGGCCAGTTTCACCACGGCCGTTAATAGGCCAAGAGTTACATAGGGACTCATATTGTTGGGGAACGTAGCAGAAATTCAAAATTTTCCTACGTGTCACCAAGATCTATCTATGGAGAGACCAGCAACGAGTAGAAAGAGAGTGCATCTACATACCCTTGTAGATCGCTAAGCGGAAGCGTTCAAGTGAACGGGGTTGAAGGAGTCGTTCTCGTCGTGATTCAAATCACCGATGATCAAGTGCCGAACGCACGGCACCTCCGCGTTCAACACACGTACAACCCGGTGACGTCTCCCACGCCTTGATCCAGCAAGGAGAGAGGGAGAGGTTGAGGAAGACTCCATCCAACAGCAGCACAACGGCGTGGTGGTGGTGGAGGAGCGTGGCAATCCTGCAGGGCTTCGCCAAGCACCGCGGGAGAGGAGGAAGACTTGGGAGAGGGGAAGGGCTGCGCCAGAACTTCGTCTGTGGCTCCCATGCGTCTCCCCACTATATATAGGGGTGGAGGGGCTGGTTTCTTGCCCTCCAAGTCCATTGGGGCGTTGGCCAAGGTGGGAGGAAAGAAATCCCATCATTTCCTTCCCCACCGATTGTTATCCCCCCTTTTTAGGGATCTTGATCTTATCCCTTCGGGATATGATCTTATTCCTTCTAAGGGGGGATCTTGGTGCGCCTTGACCAGGGGTGTGGGGCCTTGCCCCCACTACCCACGTTCATGTGGGTCCCCCATGCAGGTGGGCCCCACTCCGGAACCTTCTAGAACCTTCCTGGTACAATACCGAAAAATCCCGAACATTTTCCGGTGGCCAAAATAGGACTTCCCATATATAAATCTTTACCTCCGGACCATTCCGGAACTCCTCGTGACGTCCGGGATCTCATCCGGGACTCCGAACAACATTCGGTAACCACATACAAACTTCCTTTATAACCCTAGCGTCATCGAACCTTAAGTGTGTAGACCCTACGGGTTCGGGAGACATGTAGACATGACCGAGACGTTCTCCGGTCAATAACCAACAGCGGGATCTGGATACCCATGTTGGCTCCCACATGTTCCACGATGATCTCATCGGATGAACTACGATGTCAAGGACTCAGTCGATCCCGTATACAATTCCCTTTGTCTAGCGGTATGTTACTTGCCCGAGATTCGATCGTCGGTATCCAATACCTTGTTCAATCTCGTTACCGGCAAGTCACTTTACTCGTTCCGTAACACATCATCCCGTGATCAACTCCTTGGTCACATTGCGCATATGATGATGTCCTACCGAGTGGGCCCAGAGATACCTCTCCGTTTACACGGAGTGACAAATCCCAGTCTCGATCCGCATAAAACAATAGATACTTTCGGAGATACCTGTAGTGCACCTTTATAGTCACCCAGTTACGTTGTGACGTTTGATACACCCAAAGCACTCCTACGGTATCCAGGAGTTACACGCTCTCATGGTCAAAGGAAGAGATACTTGACATTGGCAAAGCTCTAGCAAACGAACTACACGATCTTTGTGCTAGGCTTAGGATTGGGTCTTGTCCATCACATCATTCTCCTAATGATGTGATCCCGTTATCAAAGACATCCAATGTCCATAGCCAGGAAACCATGACTATCTGTTGATCACAACGAGCTAGTCAACTAGAGGCTCACTAGGGACATATTGTGGTCTATGTATTCACACGTGTATTACGATTTCCGGATAATACAGTTATAGCATGAATAAAAGACAATTATCATGAACAAGGAAATATAATAATACTTTTATTATTGCCTCTAGGGCATATTTCCAACAGTCTCCCACTTGCACTAGAGTCAATAATCTAGTTCACATCGATATGTGATTAACACTCAAGGTCACATCCCCATGTGACTTACACCCAAAGAGTTTACTAGAGTCAAAAATCTAGTTCACATTTACCATGTGATTAACACTTGATGAGTTCTGGGTTTGATCATGTTATGCTTGTGAGAGAGGTTATAGTCAACGGGTCTGAACCTTTTAGATCTGTGTGTGCTTTACAAATCTCTATGTCATCTCCTAGATGTAGCTACCATGCTCTATTTGGAGCTATTCCAAATAACTGTTCTACTTGGAGCTATACTAAAAGTTGCTCCATTATACGTATCCGGTATTTCTACTCAGAGCTATCCGGATAGGTGTTAAGCTTGCATCGACATAACTCTTTACGTCGAACTCTTTATCACCTCCATAATCGAGAAAATTCCTTAGTCCATTAGTTACTAAGGATAACTTTGACCGCTGTCCTGTGATCCATTCTTGGATCACTCTTGTACCCCTTGACTGACTCATGGCAAGGCACACTACAGGTGCGGTACACAGCATAGCATACTGTAGAGAGCCTATGATAAAAGCATAGGGGACGACCTTCGTCCTTTCTCTCTATTCTGCCGTGGTCGAGATTTTAAGTCTTAACTTCATACCTTACATCTCAGGCAAGAATTCCTTCTTTGACTGATCCATCTTGAACACCTTCAAGATCATGTCAAGGTACGTGCTCATTTGAAAGTACTATTAAGCATTTTGATCTATCTTATAGATCTTGATGCTTATTGTTCAAGTAGCCTAATCCAGGTTTTCCATTGAAAAACAGTTTTTAAATAACCCTATATGCTTTCTAGAAATTCTACATCATTTCTGATCATCAATATGTCAACAACATATACTCATCAGAAATTCTATAGTGCTCCCACTCACTTCTTTGGAAATACAAGTTTCTCATAAACTTTGTATAAACCCAAAATCTTTGATCATCTTATCAAAGCACACATTCCAACTCCGAGATGCTTACTCCAGTCCATGGAAGGATCGCTGGAGCTAGCATACCTTTTAGCATCCTTAGGATCGACAAAAACTTTCTGATTTGTATCACATACAACCTTTCCATACGAAGACTAGTAAGGAAACTCGTTTTGTCATCCATCTGCCAGATTTCATAAATGCAGCTAATGCTAACATGAATCCGACGGACTTAAGCATCGCTACGGATGAGAAAATCTCATCGCAGTCAACTCCTTGAACTTGTGAAAAACTCTTCGCCACAAGTCGAGCTTCATAGATGGTGACATTACCATCCACGTCCATCTTCTTCTTAAAGATCCATTTATCTCAATGGCTTGCCGATCTTTGGGCAAGTCCACCAAAGTCCATGCTTTGTTCTGATACATGGATCCTATCTCGGATTTCATGGCTTCTAACCATTTGTCGGAATTTGGGCCCACCATCACTTCTCCATAGCTCATAGGTTCATTGTTGTCTAGCAACATGACCTTCAAGACAGGATTACTGTACCACTCTGAAGTAGTACGTATCCTTGTCATCCCACGAGGTTTGGTAGTGACTTGATCCGAAGTTTCATGATCAATATCATAAGCTTCCACTTCAATTGGTGTAGGTGCCACAGGAACAACTTCCTGTGCCCTGCCACACACTAGTTGAAGAGACGGTTCAATAACCTCATCAAGTCTCCACCATCCTCCCACTCAACTCTTTCGAGAGAAACCTTTCCTCAAGAAAGGACCCGATTCTAGAAACAATTCATATTGCTTTCGGATCTGAATTAGGAGGTATACCCAACTGTTTTGGGTGTCCTATGAAGATGTATTTTATCCGCTTTGGGTTCGAGCTTAATCCTGAAACTTTTTCACATAAGCGTCGCAGCCCCAAACCTTTAAGAAACGACAACTTAGGTTTCTCTAAACCATAATTCATACGGTGTCATCTCATCGGAATTACGTGGTGCCCTATTTAAAGTGAATGCGGTTGTCTCTAATGCCTAACCCATGAACGATAGTGGTAATTCGATAAGAGACATCATGGTACGCACCATATCCAATAGGGTGCAACTATGATGTTCGGACACACCATCACACTATGGTGTTCCAGGCGGTATTAATTATGAAACAATTTCCACAATGTCTTAATTGTGTGCCAAAACTCGTAACTCAGATATTCACGTCATAGACATTTTATCCTCTTGTCACAATGATCTTCTACTTCACTCTGAAATTACTTGAACCATTCAATAATTCAGACTTGTATTTCATCAAGTAAATATTCTCAACATCTACTCGAATCATCTGTGAAGTAAGATCATAACGATATTCACTGCATGCCTCAGCACTCATTGGATTGGATACATCAAAATGTGTTACTTCCAACAAGTTGCTATCTTGTTCCATCTTACTGAAAACGAGGCTTTTCAGTCATCTTGCCCATGTGGTATGATTTGCATATCTCAAGTGATTCAAAATCAAGTGAGTCCAAACGATCCATCTGCATGGAGTTTCTTCATGCGTATACACCAATAGACATGGTTCGCATGTCTCAAACTTTTCTAAAACGAGTGAGTCCAAAGATCCATCAACATGGAGCTTCTTCATGCGTTTTATACCATTATGACTTACATGGCAGTGCCACAAGTAAGTGGTACTATCATTACTATCTTATATCTTTTGGCATGAAAATGTGTATCATTACGATCGAGATTCAATAAACCATTCCTTTAGGTGCAAGACCATTGAAGGTTTTATTCAAATAAATAGAGTAATCATTATTCTCCTTAAATGAATAACCGTATTGCGATAGACATAATCCAATCATGTCTATGCTCAACGCAAGCACCAAATGACAATTATTCAGGTTTAATACTAATCTTGATGGTAGAGGGAGCGTGCGATGTTTGATTACATCAAACTTGGAAACACTTCCAACACATATCGTCAGCTCACCTTTAGCTAGTCTCCGTTTATTCCGTAGCTCTTTATTTCGAGTTACTAACACTTAGAAACCGAACCGGTATCTTATACCCTGGTGCTACTAGGAGTACTAGTAAAGTACACATTAACATAATGTATATCCAATATACTTCTATCGACCTTGCCAGCCTTCTTATCTACCAAGTATCTAGGGTAATTCTGCTCTAGCGGCTATTCCCCTTATCACAGAAGCACTTAGTCTCGGGTTTGGGTTCAACCTCGGGTTTCTTCACTGGTGCAGCAGCTGATTTGCCGTTTCATGAAGTATCCCTTCTTGCCCTTGCCCTTCTTGAAACTAGTGGTTTCACCAACCATCAACAATTGATGCTCCTTCTTGATTTCTACTTTCGCGGTGTCAAACATCGTGAATACCTCAAGGATCATCATGTCTATCCCTGATATGTTATAGTTCATCACGAAGCTCTAGCAGCTTGGTGGCAATGACTTTGGAGAAACATCACTATCTCATTTGGAAGATCAACTCCCACTCAATTCAAGTGATTGTTGCACTCAGACAATCTGAGCACAAGCTCAATGATTGAGATTTTCTCCCTTAGCTTGCAGGCTAAGAGAATCATCGGAGGTCTTATACCTCTTGACGTGAGCACGAGCCTGAAATCCCAATTTCAGCCCTCGAAACATGTCATATGTTCCGCGATGTTTCGAAAACGTCTTTGGTGCCTCTACTTAAACCATTTAACTGAACTATCACGTAGTTATCAAAACGTGTATGTTCGATGTTGGAAACATCCACAAACGACGTTTGGGGTTCAGCACACTGAGCAGTGCATTAAGGACATAAGCTTTCTACTGTCCGCATAATCGCTACTGTCAACTTTCAACTATATTTTCTCTAGGAACATATCTAAACAGTGGAACTAAAGCGCGAGCTACGACATAATTTGCAAAAGGTCTTTTGACTATGTTCAGGATAATTAAGTTCATCTTATGAACTCCCACTCAGATAGACATCCCTCTGGTCATCTAAGTGATTACATGATCCGAGTCAACTAGGCCGTGTCCGATCATCACGTGAGACGGACTAGTCATCATCGGTGAACATCTTCATGTTGATCGTATCTACTATACGACTCATGCTCGACCTTTCGGTCTCCGTGTTCCGAGGCCATGTCTGTACATGCTAGGCTCGTCAAGTTAACCCTAAGTGTTTTCGCTGTGTAAAACTGTCTTACACCCGTTGTATGTGAACGTAAGAATCCATCACACCCGATCATCACGTGGTGCTTAGAAGCGACGAACTGTAGCAACGGTGCACAGTTAGGGGAGAACACTTCTTGAAATTTTGTAAGGGATCATCTTATTTACTACCGTCGTCCTAAGTAAACAAGATGCATAATCATAATAAACATCACATGCAATTATATAGTTGTGACATGATATGGCCAATATCATATAGCTCCATTGATCTTCATCTTCGGGGCTCCATGATCATCTTGTCACCGGCTTGACACCATGATCTGCATCATCATGATCTCCATCATCGTGTCTTCATGAAGTTGTCACGCCAACGACTACTTCTACTTCTATGGCTAACGTGTTTAGCAATAAAGTAAAGTAAGTTACATGGCGTTGTTCAATGACACGCAGGTCATACAATAAATTAAGACAACTCCTATGGCTCCTGCCGGTTGTCATACTCATCGACATGCAAGTCGTGAATCCTATTACAAGAACATGATCAATCTCATACATCACATATCATTCATCACATTCTACTTGGCCATATCACATCACATAGCATACCCTGCAAAAACAAGTTAGACGTCCTCTAATTGTTGTTGCATGTTTTACGTGGCTGCTATGGGTTTCTAGTAAGAACGTTTCTTACCTACACAAGACCACAACGTGATATGCCAATTGCTATTTACCCTTCATAAGGACCCTTTTCATCGAATCCGTTCCGACTAAAGTGGGAGAGACTGGCACCCGCTAGCCACCTTATGCACCAAGTGCATGTCAATCGGTGGAACCTGTCTCACGTAAGAGTACGTGTAAGGTCGGTCCGGGCCGCTTCATCCCACAATACCGTCAAAACAAGATTGGACTAGTAACGGTAAGCATATTTAACAACATCAACGCCCACAACTACTTTGTGTTCTACTCGTGCAAAGAATCTACGCAATAAACCTGGCTCTGATACCACTGTTGGGGAACGTAGCAGAAATTCAAAATTTTCCTACGTGTCACCAAGATCTATCTATGGAGAGACCAACAACGAGTAGAAAGAGAGTGCATCTACATACCCTTGTAGATCGCTAAGCGGAAGCGTTCAAGTGAACGGGGTTGAAGGAGTCGTTCTCGTCGTGATTCAAATCACCGATGATCAAGTGCCGAACGCACGGCACCTCCGCGTTCAACACACGTACAGCCCGGTGACGTCTCCCACGCCTTGATCCAGCAAGGAGAGAGGGAGAGGTTGAGGAAGACTCCATCCAACAGCAGCACAACGGCGTGGTGGTGGTGGAGGAGCGTGGCAATCCTGCAGGGCTTCGCCAAGCACCGCGGGAGAGGAGGAAGACTTGGGAGAGGGGAAGGGCTGCGCCAGAACTTCGTCTGTGGCTCCCATGCGTCTCCCCACTATATATAGGGGTGGAGGGGCTGGTTTCTTGCCCTCCAAGTCCATTGGGGCGTTGGCCAAGGTGGGAGGAAAGAAATCCCATCATTTCCTTCCCCACCGATTGTTATCCCCCCTTTTTAGGGATCTTGATCTTATCCCTTCGGGATATGATCTTATTCCTTCTAAGGGGGGATCTTGGTGCGCCTTGATCAGGGGTGTGGGGCCTTGCCCCCACTACCCACGTTCATGTGGGTCCCCCCATGCAGATGGGCCCCACTCCGGAACCTTCTAGAACCTTCCTGGTACAATACCGAAAAATCCCGAACATTTTCCGGTGGCCAAAATAGGACTTCCCATATATAAATCTTTACCTCCGGACCATTCCGGAACTCCTCGTGACGTCCGGGATCTCATCCGGGACTCCGAACAACATTCGGTAACCACATACAAACTTCCTTTATAACCCTAGCGTCATCGAACCTTAAGTGTGTAGACCCTACGGGTTCGGGAGACATGTAGACATGACCGAGACGTTCTCCGGTCAATAACCAACAGCGGGATCTGGATACCCATGTTGGCTCCCACATGTTCCACGATGATCTCATCGGATGAACCACGATGTCAAGGACTCAGTCGATCCCGTATACAATTCCCTTTGTCTAGCGGTATGTTACTTGCCCGAGATTCGATCGTCGGTATCCAATACCTTGTTCAATATCGTTACCGGCAAGTCACTTTACTCGTTCCGTAACACATCATCCCGTGATCAACTCCTTGGTCACATTGCGCATATGATGATGTCCTACCGAGTGGGCCCAGAGATACCTCTCCGTTTACACGGAGTGACAAATCCCAGTCTCGATCCGCATAAAACAATAGATACTTTCGGAGATACCTGTAGTGCACCTTTATAGTCACCCAGTTACGTTGTGACGTTTGATACACCCAAAGCAATCCTACGGTATCCAGGAGTTACACGCTCTCATGGTCAAAGGAAGAGATACTTGACATTGGCAAAGCTCTAGCAAACGAACTACACGATCTTTGTGCTAGGCTTAGGATTGGGTCTTGTCCATCACATCATTCTCCTAATGATGTGATCCCGTTATCAACGACATCCAATGTCCATAGCCAGGAAACCATGACTATCTGTTGATCACAACGAGCTAGTCAACTAGAGGCTCACTAGGGACATATTGTGGTCTATGTATTCACACGTGTATTACGATTTCCGGATAATACAGTTATAGCATGAATAAAAGACAATTATCATGAACAAGGAAATATAATAATACTTTTATTATTGCCTCTAGGGAATATTTCCAACACATATGGGCCGAAAGACGTCATGGGCCATACATGGGCCAGAAGTGAAAACGGGCTGGAATCATATTAGATGGCCCAGATGACGCTACTGGGCCTAATTCAGATAGGTCGTAACGGGCCTTGGGTTAGCGGGCTGTAAATGCGCTATGTGCGAACATGCCGTTAACAGGCTTTCCATGGGCCGGCCCGCCACCTTTTGACCAAGTCAAACGGACCAACCTTTTCACAGGAATGGGCCTCTGTTGGGCCGTGCCACGTGTCGACGTATCATAGGAGCCTTCTGTCCAATGAGTGGATGACATCTGTCCGAACGGTGAGCCGACACGTGTTTCCTCCAGCCAATGATGATTTTACACGTGGAAAATCCCCATTGGTCGGGGCTGTTTACGGGTTATCGGATCCAAAACCCGACCCAATAGCTTAACGGCGTTCCGTTACGGTGGATGCCACGTGTCGGTCACCCTTGACGAAAGCAATTCTGTGACGCGCGATTTATCGTCATGGAAGTGGACACTTCCATGATGATAATTTTGGTAATGTCATGGAACACTTCTACGACAGCACAGGTATGACTATCTTGATTCTGTCATAAATTTGTCATGGATGTACATGCAAGACAAAAAAACGTGACCTACTGTGATAAACACGTTGTCGGGGAAACTGATCCACCAACACCTATGGGGACCGGGCCCCTTTCGGTTCGGAGGGGGGCGGAGGCCGCGCAAAGAGCGGATCGAGGCAGTACACGCGAGCAGTTTTACCCAGCTTCGGGCCGCACGGATGCGTAAAACCCTACTGCTGCTTGTTTGTGTGTATTGAATTCTTGCTCAGGAGCGATGGACGCTGCCAGACCGAGCGTGAGAGTGTTCCTGATGTTTCGAACGAGCCGAACCCCTTCTACGTTGCGCTTGGGCCTCCTTTTATACTTTCAAGGGGTCACCGACAGGTGGCAATGTAGACTAGAAGGGTAAAAATGGAAAAGGATGCGCTAGGTGCAGCTACCGCTACTGTGGACATAGTGCACCCTACCTAACTCTGACGGCAGGGGACAAGGTCATTGAATGCCCGTCTGAGTTGCCTAAACAGTGCAAAAAGTGACCGTTAGGAGCGCCACCGTTTGCCACGATGGCCTTCTCTTCATCTCCGCTTGCCACCGCGTACCCCTGGCTGCACAGGCTCCCACCACGCGCCCCTGAGGAAGCCTCATGGCGACACGCGGGTGGGTGCGCTGGAGCGTGGGTACAGAGTGGCAGCGGGCCCCCGACGAGTACCTTGTCGGGGTCGTCGTCTTGTCGAGTCCAGAAGCTTGTCGCTCACCGGACCTTGCCGGGACGTGCCGTGCATCGCGGCAAGTTTCTTGAAGTGCCGTGGTTGGCCTTCCCGGCAAGCTCCTCTTGCCGGGGCCTTGTCTCTTCCCGGCAAGATCCTCTTGCCGGGGCCTTGTCTCTTCATCTTGAATGCTTTGTTCTTGAATGGCTCCAAAGGAACCCACGGAGGACTCTGGAGGTCGTCCGGCAAGCCTTGCCGCGTGGCGCTGCAACTGCCCGTGCACAAGTTCGGGATACTAGGGTACCCCTACTCTAGTACACCGACAGGAGCCCCCGGGCCTGGGCCACACACGGTGCCGAGCACTGTTGGGCCAGGCCCAAAACAGGGCACGGGCACGCGCGGAGCCTGGGTTATGCCAAATCTAACTCCGTATCCACCGCGCCCCCCGTAACGACACACGTCAATCGCGGAGTCGTGGGAGAGATCGTGGGTGGTTGTTTATTTGGAAGGCCGAAATGTCCGCCCCGTCCCTCTTTATAAGCAGGGGAAACAGGGGCATTTCCCCCACCTTCGCCCTTCGCTGCTGCAATCTCAGAAATCTCCGCCGCCCTCCTCCGCTTGCAGAGTTGAAAGAGGGCAGCGCTCCGCCCCCGTCGCTGCCGCCACCACCAGCGCCGTCGATCTCCCCCACCGCCTCCGCCATGCCTCCGAAGCCCGGGAAGGGGAAGGCCACGAAGGCCGCGGCCGCGAAAGCTGTGAAGTCGACCGAAGCGCAGCGGCTTGAGGCACTGCGGAAGGAGCGGGCCACTTTCCCCCCCGAGCTCTCCGCGAAGGAGCTGAGGGAGTGGTACTATCTCTTCTGGTCGATGGAGACGTGGGCGCATCCACGCACGAAGGTACTCTCCGCCGTCGCCTCGCAAGAAGCTCCAGTTGGCGGTTATCCTTTCTTCGCCGTGTTCTTCTACTGTGGGCTCTGCCCGCCATTCTCTGATTTCTTTTGTGACGTCATGAACACCTATGGACTCCACCTCCTTGACTTCACCCCCAAGGCCATTCTGACCATGGCAATTTTCGCCCACCTATGCGAAAACTTTGTCAGAGTTCACCCCAACGTAGCTCTCTTCCGCCATTTCTTTATGCCTCGTGTCGAGAGAGGGGAACCTCTTGCCAGCGGGATCGCCTGGATCTCGCGGGCCGACAAGAAGGAGACCTATCTGGAGGGGGAGCTCCGCAGCAAGTGGGACGAGTGGAGAGCAGATTGGTGCTGGGTTGTAGAAGAGAGCCCGCAGCCGTTCACTGCCCTACGCCAAGCCCCAGCAGTGCGTGGCAATGACTGGAGCGCTTTGTCCGTGGACGACGACAAGCTGAAGATCGCCACCACTCGGATCTTGTGTCTCAGGCTTGCCGGGCTGACTGTAGGAGCTGTCGGCGCAGATTTCCTTCGCCGGCGAGGGGGAGACCCGCCTGGGAATTTGGAGGCCCGGCAGATATCATGAGGTTGCGCCCATGCCTCAACTTCAATTTCACCGTCATAGAGTTGGACGGGATACTCAAGGAGATATTCAAGCACGACCCACAGCATCCCGAGTGGTTCAGGTTGCCGGCAGGCGTCATTCCTCTGTGCAACAACTCCTCGCGCGACCGCATCTGCGCCATGATGCCGTTTTGTGATTCGCACGGGATCGCTCCAACTTGGCAAGAGCCTGCCGGAGACATTGTGCAGCAGTTCTTCGACAGCCTAGTGGAAGTAGCGGTCAATGTTGACGACAAGAAGCTCCTCACCCGCGACACCACCGATCAAGAGATGGAACGCATCGCCACCAGGGCGGAAGAGGAGGCGGCAGCCGCAGCCGCGGGTGAATTTGGGTTCATGGTGGAGGAAGCGGACGCGACATCGGCGATGAGTCTTGCTGAGCGGGAGTGGCCCGAAGATGAAGAAGAGCTTGCCGCGCCCGACGCCGAGTTGAGTGAGCCCGCCGAGGGTGCGAGTGGCCCGCCATCTCCGGGGAGCTTGCCGGGAAAAGGGCCCGGAACGCAGCCCCCAGTGTAGCCAAGAAGGCGCCTCCGCAGGATCGGGGATGCAGCAGGGCGGCAAGCTGGTCAACAGCCGCAGCGCCGCGCGACGCGCTCTGCCGCGGCAAGTACGGTTGCCACGGGTGCGCCTCCCTTCGCAGTGGCAACTGGGGCGGGGTCATCTCGGGCTGGCGCCGCAGTCCCCGCCAAGCGGCCAAGGGATCCCACACCTCCACCTCGTCGCGCCGGAGGTGGGCCGAGCTTCGACCTCTCCGCGCTCAGCTCCGACGAGGAAGAGGAAGAAGAGTAAGATTCCCTTGTTGTTCTCGTAGTTCTTCAACTTGCCATTCCTGTCTTGCATCTGATCTGACCCACCCTGGACTCTCCCTTTTCAGGACTCTGGCCCAGAGGGCGGCGAAGAGGGCCAAGGCTCAGGTGGTGGTCATCGAGGACGAGCCCACTGCAACGACAGGAGGCGCGCCCGAGACCACCTTGCCGGATCCGGCCATCACTTCGCAGAGCAGCCCCCAGCGCAGCCCCCAGCGTAAGCATATGGTTTACTTTCTGCTTCTGGGTTCGCGTGGTTGCTCTTTTCCTTTGTTGACATCTGATCACTAGTTTGTTTGTGCAGGAGCAGAACAGCTTCATCAGGAGGGCATGGTGATCTCCTCCGACTCGTCGTCTGCTTCGATTACGCCGCCAAGGGCGGACTCCCCGGCAAGGGAGCGTTCTCCGGTAAGGGAGGAGCCTCCGGCAAGGAAGGAGTCTTCGGCAAGTGACAGCGCTAACGATCCGCCGGTGGTGGAGCTTATGACAGCGGATCCCAGCACAGGTAATCCTTCCTGCCCGAAACTTTCTTTGTATTCTTCTGCTGATTTTTCTTCTTGAGTGCTTGTTTGACTTCTCATTCTTCTCCGGTCGTCAGGTCCACCCTCCGCGGATCCGATGGAGACCGAGGTAGACGGCGGAGAGGACGCGCGCGGCAACACTGATGATGCCGCGGCCGCCGAAGACGGAGCTGGTGCCGACGTGCCTACCGGTGAAGAGGCCGCCAAGGCTGCCACCGAGGAAGCTGGCGGGGGATCTGGCGATCGCACTGACGGCCCTGAGGCCACAGGAGCGTCAGGCGCTGCACCGACCGCCGATCCCTCCGCCGCTGCCGCAGCGTCAGGCTCTGAGGAGCCCCGACCCGGCGCCTATCTGAAGGCTGGCGAGGGCATCTTCATCAAGCTCCCTTGGGCGTCAAGCTCTAGGGCGCCGGTGGAAGGAGAAGTTTTGGATGGGGAGGTGCTTGCCTCCGCCGGGTTGTCGATCGTTGACGCGCCGGGAAGCAGCAGTGACGAGCCCGAGGAGGAGCGGCTGCTGCGGAGGCTGCTGGCGCTCTACCGCGCCCGTCAAGTCAAGTTGGAGTCCCGGGAAGCGCTCGTCACGAAAGCGAGCATGGATATAGAGAAGTGCGCGGAGGAGCTCCGGGGTTTTCGCCAGGAAGCTCTCCGGGCCTTGGCGGAGGAGCTGGAGCAGCTTGCTGAAGAGCGGAAGGCCTTCCTCCTCGAGAAGGCCGAAGCTGAAGAGCAGCAGCGGCTCACTGGCGAGAAGCTGTACGCGCGAGAAGGCGAGCTGGCTCAGCGGAAAGTGAACCTCGACAGCCACGAGGAGGAGCTTGCCGCGCGCGAACGGGCACTTGGCGGGTCGCTCCAAGAGGCAAAGGATGCGGCTGCGGCTGCCGAGACCGCCAAGAAAGAATTGGAAGTAAAGGTGGCGCAGCTGGAGGCTGATCTGAAGGTGGGTGGCGAAGAGCTTGCCGCGCTCAAGCTGGAGCGCGAGAAGGACGCCCTTGCCCACGGTGAGCTGCAGGGCCAACTCTCCGAGAAGGGCAAAGAGCTACGCGCCGCCAAGAATTCCAATGCTGATCTGGAGCTGAAGCTGGCCACCCTGACGGAGACGTTGGACGGCGCCAAGAAACGGGAGGCGGACTTGAAGAAGGACATCAAGGCCAACGAGGCGCTGCTAGCGAGGGCCGCCGAAACCCAGAATCTTCTCAGAGATACCGTGGCGCTCTGGACGGAGGGCCTCGTGAACATTGCTGCAGTCATCGAAGAGGAGCTGGTGCAATTGGGGGTGGAAGGCTTCGGGTACTCCTCCGACGAGAACCTCCAACCCAGCGCCAAGCTCACTCTGTTCTTCAAATGCGTGGCGGCGGCGCTCCAGCAACTCCGGGAACGGATCTCAAAGCAGTTGGCCGACGAGTCACGCTCGATTTGTGCCGAAGTTCTGGAGAAGGTGCTGGTGAAGGTGGCCTTCCGCAATCCGGGCCTCAACCTCACCAACGTCCTCAAGAGGCTGCCGGCGGACGCTGATCTTGACGCACTTAAGGCCCTCGTTGCACCCATTGTGGACAGGGTGAACGAGGTCAAAAGGGTTGACGGCGGTCGCGTAGATTAGGCCGTCCGTTTTCTTCTTTTCTTGTCGCTGCCAGTCATGTCATGGGAACACTTTATTAGAGGCGCGACAAGTTATTTTTGTAATATAACTCTATCTTAGGCAAAAAATTGCTGTGTTACTTCCTTTACTCGACTCTTGGCTTTGTATGGTTCCGCCCTACGCTTTCTAGGGAAACTTGCCGGTGCACGCACCCTTGCCGCGAGCGCCGAGTGCGGAACTTCAGCAGCCTGCTGGCAGGGTCGCTACCGACAAGCAACCTTGTCGCAACTAGTTACAGCTCACTTAAGTTGTTGAGCGGACTCGAAACAAAGTAAGGGCGCAGCTAGCTACGAGTTGGTTCCTCCACGCACAGGTTTTCCATACAAAGCACGGTCGTTCAAGGAAAATAACTCAAAAACTTAAAAAACTGATTGCTCAAACTTTAGCAACTTAGCTTTTCTGTCGTCTGCTTCCCGGCAAGGAGAAACTTTCTTGAACGGCCTGGTCCACACCATTATCTTCTCCTTCCCCCCCGGTAAACCTTGTGGGCGAGGGAACCTTCCTTCTTTTGAGAAAGAAACAGAGAAATAAAGTAATGATATGGAGCCTTGGGCTCATTATCGCTTACCGGGGTCTGGTGCTGCACAAAGTGTCAGATAACATATGCGAAAAAGAATTATAGCATAAAAAAAACTGACAAGATGTGCGGGGCACATGAACTTTACTGGTGCACGGGGTCTGCGCCCGGCTTTGTACAAAGGATTACATGCAACAGCGGCAAGACTTGTACAAAAGGTGGTTGCCGGAAAAGCTTCCGGCAACCGCGCCCTACGGGTAAAACTTACGAAGATGTTCAATGTTCCAGGAGTTGCTCACCGGAATGCCATCTTCGGTCTCAAGGCGGACAGCGCCGGGCCTAGTGACTCGTTTCACCCGATAAGGGCCTTCCCACTTTGGCGTCAACTTGTTGGAATTCTTGGCGGACTGAACACGCCGAAGAACAAGGTCACCTTCCTCGAAGCTCCTGGCTTTAACTTTGCGTCTATGGTAGCGACGCAAAGCTTGCTGGTAGCGAGCGGCTCGCACAGCAGCCTGAAGACGGTCTTCCTCAAGGAGCAGCGCGTCATCTTGGCGCAACTGCTCTTGCTCGAGCTCATCATAAGCGAGCACTCAAGGTGACCCGTAAACGAGTTCCGTGGGGAGAACTGCCTCTGCTCCGTAGACTAGAGCGAAGGGTATCTGGCCAGTGGCTCGATTTGGCGTCGTCCTGATCGACCAAAGAACCACCGACAGCTCCTCGATCCAGTTTCTTCCGCACTTGTGCAGCCTGTCGAAAGTTCTGGTCTTGAGGCCTCGCAGCACTTCAGCATTTGCCCTCTCCGCTTGACCGTTGCTTCTCGGATGAGCAACAGAAGCGAAGCAGACCTTGGCGCCAAGATCTTGGACGTACTGCATGAAGGTGCGGCTCGTAAATTGCATGCCGTTGTCGGTGATGATCCTGTTAGGGATCCCGAAACGGCAAACAATCGACCTGAAGAACTTGACTGCTGACTGTGCTGTCACCTTCCTCACTGGTTCCACTTCCGGCCACTTTGTGAACTTGTCGATTGCAACGTACAAGAACTCAAAGCCCCCGACAGCTCGGGGGAAAGGGGCCGAGGATGTCGAGCCCCCAGACCGAAAATGGCCAGGATAAAGGGATCGTCTGGAGAGCTTGAGCTGGCTGGTGTATCTGTTTGGAATGGAACTGGCACGCTTCACACTTGGTTACTTGTGCAGTTGCATCCTGGAGGGCTGTCGGCCAGAAGAAACCTTGTCGGAATGCTTTGCCGGCAAGTGCTCTTGCGCCAATGTGGTGACCACATATGCCTCCATGTATCTCTGCCAACAGTTGTTGTCCATCTTCCCGGCGAATGCACTTCAATTTCACACCGTTGAGTCTTATTCTGTATAGTGTGTTGTCGACAAACTTGTACATACTTGACTGCCGGGCTACTTTTTCAGCTTCTTCTTGCTCTTCGGGAAGCTCTCCTGTCTGAAGGAAACGGACAATCTGCTGCGCCCATGCTGGAGCTTGTGGCTCGACAACAAGGACTAAAGGCGTATCTGTTGCTGCGGGAACATCCGCTTCCATGGCAAGAACCTGCGGCTCTGCCGGAGCGTGATGCTCCCCGACAAGCTTGCCAGAGCAAGACTTGTCGGGAGTGTCTGCTTCAACGAAACAAGCCATAAGGTTTGCCGGAGCAAACTGCTCCTCAGCACTCTTGGCGTCTATCTTGGAGACCTTCTTGGCGGCGGCTTCGGGAAGCTCTGCCGGAAAGTAGTCACCAGAAACCAACTTCCTCTTCTTATTCTATCCAGTTGATGGTGTCACGGATGGTTGAGTCAGCTTGAGCACAAAGATCCCTGGTTCCACAGGCAACTTTAGTGCAGCGCACTTTGACAGGCCATCAGCAATGTCATTCTGAGCTCGCGGAACATGCTCCATTTGCAGGCCGTCAAAGTGTTCTTCTAGCTTCCTCACTTCATCAACATAAGCTTCCATCAATGGACTCTGGTAGTTCTTGTTTACTTGGCGGACGACCAACTGCGAGTCACCCCTGACAATGAGCTTGTTGATCCCAAAGTCTGCCGCGATTCTGAGTCCGGCAAGCAAACCTTCATACTCTGCGGTATTGTTTGTTGCTTGCTCCTTGGGAAAATGCATCTGAACTACGTACTTGAGGTGCTCTCCGGTGGGTGCGATAAGCAGCACGCCTGCGCCGGCGCCTTGCAGCGAGAAGGCACCATCAAAGTACATCAGCCACTCTTTGCTTGCCTCTTTGACGGGGATGCTTGTTTCTGGAGTTTCTTCGTCTGGTGTCGGCGTCCATTCTGCTATGAATTCTGCCAATGCTCTGCTCTATATAGTGGCCCTCATTCGTCGGTCTTGTCCGCCGTCGGAGGATAGTCTAGGAGCAGTTGAGCTCGCGCCAAGGCTTCTGCTGGAGTGGTGGGCGGCAGAGGTGAACAGTGCGAGGAGTGGGGCGTGCTCGGACTCCTAACCACGTTAGAAGGAGCAGTGCCCCGTCCAGGCGACCGTACTTCGCTCGAGCCAGCATGTTGACGTGCATGTTGGTCTTGAGCGCCACGAGAACCACCAGCTTGATCTTGGCCCAGCGGACGTATGGCGCTGCGAACGCCTTGACGTTGCTGGTCCCACGCCTCTTGAGAGGGGCGCGGTGCGCGCATGGATGCCGAGGTCTGTGCCGCCTTGTCCTTGAACTTGGCCGCAATGAGGGCTCCCTCGTCGACGCCCATTCTTCCGCCGGTGTCCACTCCACCACCCGTTTGCTTCGGAGGCGGTGAAAGCGACGCAGACGGAACAACTGCCTCCGAATCCTTCTTCTTCGGTGGCATGTCGATGAAGACGATGAAGATTTAGCTCGCGTGCACGCCGGATCGGGTTCGCACAATCTCGACGCCCCCTACCTGGCGCGCCAAAGATGTCGGGGAAACTGATCCACCAACACCTATGGGGACCGGGCCCCTTTCGGTTCGGAGGGGGGCGGAGGCCGCGCAAAGAGCGGATCGAGGCAGTACACGCGAGCAGTTTTACCCAGCTTCGGGCCACACGGATGCGTAAAACCCTACTGCTGCTTGTTTGTGTGTATTGAATTCTTGCTCAGGAGCGATGGACGCTGCCAGACCGAGCGTGAGAGTGTTCCTGATGTTTCGAACGAGCCGAACCCCTTCTACGTTGCGCTTGGGCCTCCTTTTATACTTTCAAGGGGTCACCGACAGGTGGCAACGTAGACTAGAAGGGTAAAAATGGAAAAGGATGCGGTAGGTGCAGCTACCGCTACTGTGGACATAGTGCACCCTACCTAACTCTGACGGTAGGGGACAAGGTCATTGAATGCCCGTCTGAGCTGCCTAAACAGTGCAAAAAGTGACCGTTAGGAGCGCCACTGTTTGCCACGATGGCCTTCTCTTCATCTCCGCTTGCCACCGCGTACCCCTGGCTGCACAGGCTCCCGCCACGCGCCCCTGAGGAAGCCTCATGGCGACACGCGGGTGGGTGCGCTGGAGCGTGGGTACAAAGTGGCAGCGGGCCCCCGGCGAGTACCTTGTCGGGGTCGTCGTCTTGTCGAGTCCAGAAGCTTGTCGCTCACCGGACCTTGCCGGGACGTGCGGTGCATCGCGGCAAGTTTCTTGAAGTGCCGTGGTTGGCCTTCCCGGCAAGCTCCTCTTGCCGGGGCCTTGTCTCTTCCCGGCAAGATCCTCTTGCCGGGGCCTTGTCTCTTCATCTTGAATGCTTTGTTCTTGAATGGCTCCAAAGGAACCCACGGAGCACTCTGGAGGTCGTCCGGCAAGCCTTGCCGCGCGGCGCTGCAACTGCCCGTGCACAAGTTCGGGATACTAGGGTACCCCTACTCTAGTACACCGACACACGTATCATCACGGAAGTGTATTTTTTTGTAGTGTAGATCGGAAACTTATATGATAGAGAATAGACCCGGGGGCCATAGGTTTCACTAGTGGCTTCTCTCAAGATAGCATAAGTATTACGGTGGGTGAACAAATTACTGTCGTGCAATTGATAGAAAAGTGCATAGTTATGAGAATATCTAGGCATGATCATGTATATAGGCTTCACGTATGCGACAAGTAGACCGACTCCTGCCTGCATCTACTAGTATTACTCCACACATCGACTGCAATCCAGCATGCATCTAGAGTATTAAGTTCATAGGAACAGAGTAACGCATTAAGCAAGATGACATGATGTAGAGGGATAAACTCAAGCAATATGATATAAACCCCATCTTTTTATCCTCGATGGCAACAATACAATACGTGCCTTGCTGCCCCTGCTGTCACTAGGAAAGGACACCGCAAGATTGAACCCAAAGCTAAGCACTTCTCTCGTTGCAAGAAAGATCAATCTAGTAGGTCAAACCAAACTGATAATTTGAAGAGACTTGCAAAGATAACAAATCATACATAAAAGAATTCAGAGGAGATTCAAATATTTCTCATAGATAAACTTGATCATAAACCCACAATTCATCGGATCTTGACAAACACACCGCAAAAAGAGTTACATCAAATAGATCTCCAAGAAGATCGAGGAGAACTTTGTATTGAGATTCAAAGAGAGAGAAGAAGCCATCTAGCTAATAACTATGGACCCGAAGGTCTGTGGTAAACTACTCACAACTCATCAGGGAGACCTTGGTGATGATGTAGAAGCCCTCCGTGATCGATTCTTCCTCCATCGGTGTGCCAGAAAAGGCTCCAAGATGGGATCTCATGGGTACAGAAGGTTGCGGCGGTGGAAATAGTTTTTTGTGGTGCTCCTGGATGTTTTTGAGGTACGTAGATATATCACTACAAAAAAAAGACACATCCGTGACATTTTGGGCCGAACGAATTTTTTTCTATCATACATATGACACTTCTATGACGATAATTGTGAGAAAACCCGGTATCATCATAGATGTGGTGGGCTTCTACTTTTATGACAAAAAATCATGACAGAAAATGGGCTTTTCATCTTGGGCGGGCCGGAGACGCAGCTGCATGACATTCTTTGGGCCGTCCATGACAGAAAAAACTGTGGTAGAAGCGAGGGCGAGGAAAATTTCGGGGAGTTCCCGGTTACGGTGGGAGGTCGGGGGCCGAGCGATGCGCGTTTCTCTCGTAAACGTACGCGCGTGTGTGCGAGGCGTTGGCTCTAACTGAACCCGAGAGAGGCGTTGGGCTCTAACTGAACCCGAGCAATTGCACTGCAGGCTACGCGTTACTGAACCCGAGCGATCGATCAATGGCTGTTAACTGAATCCGATCGAGCGATTCCTTCGCTACTGCTGCTAACTGAAGCCGATGGATGCTGCCTCTCTGGATGAACAATGAGCATGGGGGGGGTGTGGATGAACTGTGAGCGGTGGCGTTGCCTCTGGATGAACAGGACCCCGTGGTGTGGAGGGCTGGATGAACAGGACAACCCCGTGGAGGGCTGGATGAATAGTAGACGGTGGAGGGGTGGATGAACAGTAGCCTGTGGAGGGGTGGTTGAACAGGAGCCCGTGGAGAGGGGTGGTTGAACAGTAGCCGGTGGAGTAGCACGCGGTGGAGGCTGGATGAGCAGGAGCCCGTGGATGAACAGTCGCAGGTGGAGGCTGGAGGAGGTCGACGGTGGATGAACAGTAGCCCATGGAGGTTGGAGGAGGTCGATGGTGGAGATGAACAGTATCCCGTGGAGTCCCGTTTTGCGGTACGCCACACCCCTCCCGATGAACAGGACCCCCCGTTTCGACCGTAGCGCTCCAACACAAGTCCGTTTCATCCGTTTTGCGGTACGCCACACCCCTCCCGATCAACAAGACCCCCGTTTGGACCGTAGGAGGTCCATTTCCTCCGTTTTGCGGTACACCACACCCCTCCCAATCAACAGGACCCCCGTTTCGATCGTAGGAGGTCTGTTTCCTCCATTTTGCGGTACGCCAGACCCCTCCCAATCAACAAGACCCCGTTCCAAACATAGGAGGTCCGTTTCCTCCGTTCTGCGGTACGCCAGGCCTCGTTTCCATCGCCTGTTCTGTCCAAGCCCTCCCGATGAACACAACCACACATTCCATTCCGACCCAGTCGGTTGGCTCCCCATGAACACGACGACGATGCTGTTTCTCCGTTCCGACCCAAGCAATGTACACAAGCCCTGGCCGTACGTATATATGCGCAAGTAGGCGTTCGAGACCCTGCCCGTATGTACACATACATGGCCGTATTTTCTTTCTTGGACCCTGGCCGCTGTACGTACATGTTCATGCTACATGCGCGCCTCTACTACGACACGTGCGTGCCTCTACTACGACACGTGCGCGCCTCTACATCCACCAATATGTACGTACACGCTCGCGACCAGAATGACAACGCTATGTACGCTTCAACCAGGTGGGTCCCGACTGTCAGGCACTTCCTTGCGTGCGAAGATGTAGCTGGTGGGTCCCAGTAGTCAGGGGGGCAAATTGGTTTTTTGCCCGGACGCACTTCCTTGCGTGCGAAGGTGTAGCTGGTGGGTCCCAGCAGTCAGGGGGAAACATTTTTTTTCGCGAAATATGGTGGCCCGTCCGGTGGGTCCCCACTGTGAGGTGGAGGAATAAATATTTTGCGTGTAATAAGGAGGCACTTCCTTGCTGCGGCCGTGGACCCAGCTGTCAGCCTCTCGACGTACAATCCACGTCCGATGGAATCCGTTCCTTGACCACGTTTACCACGCCGCACCGAGAGCACCAGGGCGGTGGACGACGATGAGGTCTAGGAAGGGGACGACGCGGAGCTGGGGAAGACGCGGCAGTGGATGTCCACGCGTAGAGGAGTACGAGGGTTCACTGGTTCGCTGTGGTGTGAGGCTGCCGTTGCTGGAGAATAACAGGGGGTGTGGGTGAGTAGAGGGATGACCTGGCCAGCGGTGGGAGTAGTAGGCGGCGGTGAGGTCTCCGCCGCATCGCAGCCGGTCATGGGAGGCAGGAGCACGAGGCACGACCGGCGCTGGTTTGGGTGACTGGAGCAAGAAGACCAGAGGTTGAAGAAGCAATACGGCCGTTGGATGGACATCATACAGTCACTGGAGCTAGAATTGTGCATATTGACTAAGTTGACAAAGTCCTCCGTCCCCGTCAACTTAGTAGGCCCACAAGTCAGCCTGCCACTATACTGGGTCCCAGCAAACAGGGGGAGTATTCATTTTTTTGTGTGTAATAAGGAGGCACTTCCTTGCATGCGAAGATATAGCTGGTGGGTCCGAGCTGTCAGCGGCGGTAACGTTTTTTTCGCGAAGACAGAGCCCCTTTCCGTGGGTCCGAAATGTCAGGTGGAGGAATCTGTATTTTGTGCGTAATAAGGAGGCATTTCCTTGCGTGCGGCCGTGGACCCAGCTGTCGACCTCTCCACATACAGTCCACTTCAGATGCATGTCGGTCGTTGACCACGTTGACCAGGCCCCGCCGAGAGCACCAGGGTGGTGGACGACAGCGAGGCCTAGGAAGGGAACGACACGGAGGTAGGGAAGACTCGCAGTTGTTTCCCACACGGAGGGGAGTACGACTGTACAAGGGTTTACTGGTTCGTCTGCCGTCACCGGAGAATAATAGCATGTGTGGGTGAGTAGAGGGATGGCTAGGCCAGCGATGGGAGTACGATGGGGTGGTGAGGCCTGCGCGGCAGCACAGCCAACCGCGGGGAAGAGGGAGCAGGCAGTCCCGCCGACGCTTGTTTGAGCGGCTGGAGCATGAAGAGCAGAGATTGAAGAAGCACGACGGCCGTTGGATGGACATCCAACAGTCACTACTCTCGTGTGTTGACTAAGTTGACAGGGCGTTGCGTGTGCGTCAACCTTTTTTTTATGAAAGCATATGCGTCAACCTGTAGTAGGCGCACAAGTCAGCCTCAAATCTGTTGAAAACAGCAGACAGCCCATCTGCCATTATTTCTAATAATGTACAACCCATTTGCTAATTCTTAAGAATTTTTTTGGAGCCCATCTTCTTTTTGTTAGCATTACACTCCATATTGTGGCCACGGTTAAAAAGTATACGAAATTTTGCATATTTCGGTGCGGTCAAATGTTTTTAATCCAGAAATATCGAGTCACATTCAAACTATTTTGAAAAATAATTTATATAAATATAAAATCCAAATAATTGTCCACGCATAAAAATCAATGGAATTTAAAATCTTGTAATTAAAAAAAGTTGAAACTAATTCCCGGTTTGATGTGTTTTAAAAATGTACAGCCCATTTCTAGGCAAACCGAATGAAACTCTCCTCGTCTTGAAAGATTTGCAGCCCAGCAGGGCCGCTAAAGCAAGTAGGCCTTGTTTGGGTATTTCTTAAAAAAATAGAACTGGGCTAGCCATTTTCAGCAAGAAAAAAACACAACTGAGCTCATGATGTGGTAAACATAAATAAAACCCTGGCTAGATGGGCCACGGCCCCTGCACAGCCCCGTTGTTACCCCGATCCGTCGCTAAAACTAGTATAAATAACAACTGCTTGTTCCTAAAAAAACTGTGCGACCTGCTGGGTTCATGGTGTCAGCCGCTCGTAGTGTAATTCTCTCGTTTATTGACTACGTTGACAATGGGTGAGCCCCAGATGTCCAACAATTAGGAGGAACCATATTTTTGGGCTTGTAATACAGAGGCACTTGCTTGCGTACTGCCATGACGCTGGTGGGTCCCTACTGTCATCCTCTCCACGTACAGTCATCTCCTTGTTCCTCTCGGTTGTTGACAACGTTGACAATGCAAGAGGGCGGCGCACCGCGCACGGCGAGTGAACCAAGGCCGCAAGGCGGAGAACGACGGCGAGGCCTCGGACGGAACGAACAGGAGCTCTGGAAGATGCGCCGGTCCAGTCGCAGGCGGAGGGGAGTACGAGGGTTGACTAGTTCAGGTGCGGGTGTGTGTTGGGGTTACGTCGCCGGAGAATAATAGGACGTGTGGGGAAATAGAGGGAGGGACTGGCCAACTTTGGAGGGTACGCACGGTAGGGCAGCGGAGGCGCAACCAGCCATGGGATGCGGGAGCAGGCGGAGCCGACGGGGTGGTTCGGTTTGGGCGGCTGGAGGAAGAAGACAAGATATAGAAGATACATGACAGATGTTGGATGTCAATCCAACGACTGGTAGGCAGAATCGTTTGCTGACTGGCTAGGCTATTTCCTCGCGGGTCCCAAATGTCAGAATCCAAATCTGTCACGGTCATGCAGCCTTTCCTATGAAAATTTACAGCCCATTTGATGTGCTAGTTCGTAATAAGTTTGTGGGTGCTGGTGGGGGCTAATCACTTGGCTTCTGTAATGCACAGTGAGCTCAAGCAACCGGCGAGAGTGATGTTATGTCCCTTGGTTGGGATTTGTTACAATATTTCACTCTAAATTAAACGAATGGCAAGCCATGCCTTGTTTCAAAGAAAATATGATAGTCATAGCCGAGTTGAAAAGGGCAAGAACATCTAACTCAAGCTTACAAACTGTACAAAAGCACGAGGGTTAATTGTTCATCAGGTTTACAAGAAAAACCAGGTTGACAAAGGGCAACAAGATCTAACTCCAGCACTGTTTTCGGCAGTCACAGTCAAATGGATCAGTCAGGTCCATAGAATGAATATCCTAGGTCGTAAAATTTACTGGATTATGACCACAATATGTTGTAAATAGAAGCCTGGCACGTTCAGATGCTCTTTTGCCCACCTGAAACTCCTTTTTTGCTCTTTGACATACCCATCCGTCAAAACCATGCTGCTGATAAACTTAAGCCTGATGGACAATAGTAACCTCGCATTCAGCAGGAAGAATGTGACAAATCTAGTGTTTGCACGGTTGGCTACATATCGTTCTAGCATTATTGTCTTCAATCGAATCTCATTAGAAGTGAGAAAATCCCGATGCTTACAAATCCACCAATTGGTTATAACTTTCTTACCCCGTCCTTTTGCCTAAATAGACATGAAGATTGAAAATAGTTAAGGTCTAAAAAAGAGTGTCGAAAGAGCAACAGCTGAACGGTTAATTCTAGTACACTATATGCGGGCTTCCAATGTGCGTGTGAAATTATCACCTTTATATACAACTTCTCAAGACATGGAAAGCATTGCAGCAAGCCAATAATCTTGTTGAGATCAAAACTAATCATTTGGATATATAAGATCTTGACAGAATCCAGCACCATTGATAGGCCATCCATGGAGAAACTCTTCATTGAGCATAGAACATAATATTAGTACAAAATGTGTACTCCAAGATGATATATAACTTATGGGAAGAAATTTAAAATGCAGCTTATGGTTACAAGTGTAGATGATAATATAAAGTACCTGAAGAACTGTGGAGCCAAACACCATATTGAAATGAGCACAGAGATCATGTATTACACCCAAGGTCTCCAGTTTAGGCCAGAGAGGACGGTTATTTGCAATGGTGAATAACTAGAATCAAGGATCAACCTTTGAAGTGAAGGGGCGTCTTGGATGATGAGCTGCCTTCCGTCAAAAGAAATTCCAATTCTTACAAGGTTAGGCGACTTTATTTGGAGACAACCGATTTTAACTGTGAAAACAAGCACCAAGCACTCCAGGGCAGGGCAACTGGAGTGGATGATGCTGTGTAATGAGGCCTCCGATATACGAACCCGCACAAGTGAAAGTTTCTTGAGAAATGGGAGTCGAAGGTTTAGTACCAGATTGTCTGGTAGGTAGCACAACGCAAAGGTGGCGGTGTGGAGAGAGGAGGAAAACCGCGAGATGGACATCGGTGCGGAGGGCACAAGTTCATGGCATTCGGTATGTGGTATGTGATTTCCAAGGGAATAGTAGAACTCAAGCAGCTGCAGTTCTGTGAATTCAGGGGATTTCAGCCAGGCGTCCACCATGCAGGGCATGGTATGCTTTCTCAGGTAGCATGACGGGATGCAGAGGCTTTGAACGGAGCCCTGGTAGGAGGAGATGATGGCTCTGGGGATTTCAAAATCATTGAAGAGAGATAGCTGACGATAGTCGAGGTTAAGGGGCACGACGCGCCATAGAGGGCGCCACCGAATTGAGAGGACTTGGGTGTGGCAGCAATCCTTGGTGGGGAGAAGCGAGATGATCTCCCCAAGGACGGCGTCTGGGAGATCGCTGATGCGGTCCACCCGAGATTCTACGGGTTCCTGGGATCCGGTGGGGGCGGGGTCGCCGCTTCTCCCCACGCTGCCAGGTGCGGGATCTACAACAGGTGCCACCGCTGGCGGGAGCCTCATCTTCTTGGCGCTGGGGTCAAGCGACTCCATTTTCCTCGAGGGCGTCGCGCCGCGCTCATGGATTTGAGCAGAGTAACGAATGATGAGCCTAGTTGTAGTGCGAGTGAAGAAGAAGGGGAGCTGAGGTTTTTTCTGTAGTAGTGAGGAAGAAGGGGAGCTAGGGTTTTCTGTAGGAGTGAGGTGAGGAATTTGGGGGTACGAGTGGAGTGAGCTGAGTTGAGGTGGGTGGGAGCGAGGAGGAAGAAGAGCACCCAGGTTTTTTGGGGGGCGGTGTGCTGGGTGTGGGTAGCGCCTCTCATTCAGTAAATATAGGGCTTTTGAATTGATTTTACTATTTACTAGTGTGGATGGGCTGTTTTGTCTTGGGCCCAGAGAAACAATTACGACTAGTATAGTGCACACACTCTATAGCTACCCAGAAAAAATATTACTACTAGTACAATGGAGACAGTCTACTGCTTCTGGCTCCTCCTAGGTCATTGAAACGTCTCCCTCTACTGAATGTTGTTATACTTTTGTTCACCGACATGCGGGCCATGAAGCGCGTGGGCCCAAATGCCATCCACCAAATTAGAAGGCAGTATGCAGGCGGAGAGTAACCCTGGTTGTAGCGCGGCAGTAACGAGCTGTCGTATCA
>NC_041393.1:88514009-88563038 GCF_002162155.2 Triticum dicoccoides | reverse complement strand
CAACCATCATTTCACTCTTTGCTGAATCCCTTCTCCCTCACCGTCTTCAAGAAAGGCAACACTCGCATCTGCCACTGTTCTTCTCTCCCAACGAAGGGAAGGTAAGCGGATCTGTGATGTTGGTATATTTTCGTTCAGAGAAAAAAAAACTTTTGCAAAGCAATAACCGATCCTCACTCTCTTTTTTGTTTCATTGTCATTGCGATTGTGTTTTACTTTTAGTGGTCTCCTAGTATTTGTCAGTTTCATGATGGACCAAGGAGAACCAGGCAAAGATCTGCCGATATTGGAGCAGACGCAGGAGGCTGATCCCCACGAGATAGAGAGCTCCAAGAAGATGGAGGCAGCCACCTAGCCGACCCCAGATACGCTCACGGCCACTACTGTGATGGTCAATGCCCCGTTTGAGGTTACAACCCCCGTGGCACTACATGAGAAGTTTTTCCCCTTCGAGGATGTGTCCCCCCCGCTGAGCTGCCCAAGGTAATTTTCTTCTTTGCCAATCTCGATTGTGGTTTTTCATCTAAGTATGTGGTGATTAATAATGCAAAATTTTATTAGCTTCGATGTCATGCGATACATAGTGGTTTAAATAACTTGTGTTTCTTATTCTGAAAAGTAATTCAGAATTTGTTTCTGTTTCAATTAGAACCCTGATGCAGACAAGGATTGTGTGGTTGTACATGTCACTTGCTGTGAGGCGGATGACTTGAATATATGCACTGGGAAAACAGAGTTCTTAGGCTGTTGGATCCTGGAAGCCATTTGCGGTTATACCAATGAAGAGTTGTATTCCAGCCTCACTGTTGTCAGGCATGTTGTCTAGGGTGTACTGAAGCACAAGAAGTTCAAAGGTACTCCTTCGTTTGTGAGGCATACTGTTCTTGTCAAGCTTACGCAGGAAGATGACGTGGCATGCCTTCACAAACAAGTTTATCAGTGGCAAGGCCACAAGGTTGTCTTCATGAAGGTTTACAGGATTGATCTGCCGCGGGACGTCCTCGATGATGTTCATGGCAAGGTCCGTCTTGTGTCCAGCCCAAATTAGATCGAGGCATGAAATAGTTACCCGAGCTAGTGTTTAATAGTATTTTGGATTGTGTCTAATTATCCGAACCTTGCCTGTTATCGACCCCTCTGGGGCTAGTACTCTGTTTGAATCCGTCTATGGGAACTGCTGCTACTTTTGTGTGCCCGTGAATCATGTGAGAACCATCATAATTGTTGCCGAAACAGATGCGTCCTCACTAGTTTTTTCATGAATATGGCATGGTAAGACATAAGTTGTCACGTCATGAATATGGCATTGTGTGCTTTGATGAAATAGAGCACTCGTTCGAGAACTGTGTGCCGACGTATACATAAGTACTTGTAAACACTGTTGGTGCTACCCCACTTGTAAGTAGTTGTGCAAAACATGGCACATTGGCTCAGCTCGCTCCAACACTAGGCTATTGACCAGCTAACAATCAACAATCTGCTGTTTGACATATAAGCAACTATGTATCTTGTTACAGTGGTTCATGCTGTTAATTGAGGCCACAATGTAATAAATTCCAAACGTTCACATGCCAGTCCAACACTCATGTGGAACACTCACATTAAACTCGTCTTCATAAAAAACTTGAAAAGCATAAGTCAAGCAATTTTATACATCTCAATGATTCATAGAACATAACAAACATATACTAGTTCACAGCAAAAGACAAAGTTGTGAGAAGGTTTACAAATCAGGAGAAAACAAGCAAGGCTTCTCTGAGCAAAGGGCCTCCCGACAGGCTTAAATTTCCTGGAGTTCACTCTGGTTTTTGCTTGTTGCCAAACATCCAGGGTTAGGTTCTCTCATTCTAGAATAACCAATTATAATTGTGGTCTTAGCTGGAATGCTGAACTGAACCATGCAGTGTACTGACCAGTTGAAATGCTTGTGCATTCCACTAAATTTAAGCACCGTTATTCACAGAAGTAAGCAGACCACAATGCCTCTTGTCCGTGCACCTGTCCAAAAAACCGCCGTGCAGCCGTGCCAGATAGTCCTCGGTCCGTGGAAGAACTGGCAGAAAGTGCATTTCGGACTAGGATGTAGTTGTTTTTGCTCGTCATTGCACTGCAATCAGGAAGTAAAATGTACGAGTCAGCTTCTTTTTGATTGTGTTGGTCATTCTACCTTAGTTACTACCAATGTAGGAATACCTTGAAGACTGGAGGTTAGACGACGGCAACGAGGGATAGCCATCTCATTTTGCGCAGTTGTACTAAAACTGAGGTGTGTGCTTTTGATTGCATGGATAGAAACGATATGGAGACAGACATCCCTGTTTGCGCAAATACGAAATACAGTTATTTAAACAGTGACAGATATTCAGTGATAGATATTTGCAGTGGCGTATGATTAACATCAGCATCTATTGTGTTATAATTGGCACTAGATTGACAGTATGAAGAGTCCTTAAGTAAGTAGCATCACATCACATCAACAATGTCACTAGATTAACATGTAGAACAATAGCATTAGTATTACTGTCATGAGAGTAGCACATGGTCAGTAAATGTGCAATCAAATTTGTGCAGTTCCACTGGGATGAAGCAATGTTAGCGGTGTGAGAGTTAAGTGTAACTGTAAAAACACAATTCATGGGATATAAAGCAAGATGGAAGCACTTCATAAAATGGTGGTGGCATTTCTTCAATTTATCGACGGCACTAGACCATTACTTATAGTGACATTAGGTGGCATTGCTTAATGCTTCATGTGATTTTACATTAACCGTAGTGATATGGGCGTAGGGACAGCAGGGACATAAAGTGGTGAGGCAGATGTGGGTACCGAGAGCGGCAAACACTCAGGCAGCATGTCTGCATTTGTCCCATTTTTTATCTCCTTGGTGACATTTTCCTATGTGAGCACAGGAAATCTAGACCTGCTCATTCTCATTTACGTTGTCCCCCAACACCCGTCACTTTCTTTCCTTTTTCAACCAAGAGATAGGTCCACTTCCCCCCACCCTTCGCCATCCACCATGCTTTCTTCCTCTTTTCAACCAAGAGACCGGTTGGGTAGCCAGTATCTACTACTTTCCCCCATTTCCTCTTAGAACCAAGTCCTAGATTCATGCTACATCTTTCCCACTTTCTTCCCTGTTTGAACCAACTCTTAGAGTCGACTGTATGAACTAGCTTTATCTCTAATATCAGTAAAAGTCTAGGTGGCTTTGGAACAACGGACGGAAGTAGAAAAAGATCCACACGAAGGGAGCTGGGGCAGTAGAGCAAGGCAGGTTTCGAAGGAATATATACCTGAGGGTCGTCGGCATGTGGCAAGATGGCGTCGGGAGGCCGCATCTTGTCTACAATATCGCAGGGAGGAAGAAGGGGTCGGAGGCACTCCCGAGCCGGCGCTCTCTCGGAGAGAACGACACGGCCGCCGATCGGGATGCGCGGGCAGCCGTTGGTCTCCTCCCTCGCCGCCGACGACAGCGTGAATGATGCACCTACACCCCTGCCCCGGTCGAGGTTGTCCGGCCAGATTTGTGACCAGCCGTGAGCTGCGAGAGAGTGTGGCCACCTATGTCTTGCTTAGATCTAGAGAGCATGAGAGAGTGAACGAGAGGAACCCTAGTAAAGAAAGCGCTAAGGCTCCTGCTTATATATATATTTGCGTGATTTTGTTGTACCAGCTTCAAAAAAAATGCGCTCCTACGTGTACGAGTGAGTGGGTGTGAGAGAACTAGTGCGTGCGTGCACCGCTTCTCTTCGTGAGAGTACAATATTCTATGCCCAAAGAACGTTCCCCGCAAGAGTAATAGTATAAGTGTGTGACGTGTGAGCTAAAACAAAATGTGCGCGACGTCTTTTGTTTTTTAGAAGTTCTGAGAGGGTAGGGTGTGAAGAGCACATATGTGCATGACGTCTACCTGTAGATAGATGGTGGGTGCGACGTGCGAGTCTGCGAGAGGACTCGGGAGAGTCGTGACTCGTGAGGGTTCCTGTGCGTGAGAGGGAGGGGGGCACGTATCAATCCAATGCATGTGTCCATAAATCATCATCTGACAAACATTCACCACAAGCCTTTTCCTGACGAACGCCGTAAGAACCGTTAGATCGGCATCCGACAGTGTCAGTTTTGCCATGTCATTTAACAGAACAGACACTCCTCCTACACACAAATCTTCCACGTGAGTGTAAGCAACTGCCGTATGCTCCCTCCGTTCCAAAATGCAGTGCATATAGCTTTATTGAAAATTCGAACCTCGCAAACTTTTACCGAGTTTTCGTGTACCAAATTGCACATGTGGAATACTCTGTATATACCATTTCATTCATCTTCGAGAGGTAACTATAAAGATGGGGGAGGAGTCTACAAAATAAGACCATCGTATCACCCGCATCAATTTCGACCATCCTCTGGTGTCGAGGAATATCATAGGAACTCTATATGATATGATCTTTATAGGATTTTTTCCTTTAGAGCCAATTGGTTCATAGGAATAGATTCATATACTCCACATTTCAAAGGAAATAAACATGATATCATTTCTATAGCTTTAGAGCCACTTGGTTCAAATGAATGGATTCCTACACTCCCTTAATTTCAAAGGAAATAAACATTAGCGTATATTCAATAGAAAAGTTCCTATGATCTGAACCAAATTACATATCTTTTCTACTCCCTCCTCATAGGAATTGAGATACATGTCATCTCTAGATTCAATAGAAATGTTCCTATGATGTGAACTAAATGACATCTCTTTTCCAATCCCTACTCATCGGAATTGAGATGCTCAATGTCATCTCTTTCCCTACAACTTCCATGTATACATCTTCTATTCCTAAATAGATAGTACAACCCACTAGTAGCTTTTTTCCAAAACATGCAACTATGGCACAAGAACTATATAGTGTGCCAATAACTTTGAAAGATGGTCGTTGGATGAAGCTAATCCGACAGTGCAGAGATGGAAAATCCGAGCACTACTTGCTGTTGGATATCATCAACATTCCACCAGATCCGCCACATGTACAATTTAGAAGACTCCATGGTTGAACTTAAGCATAATGCACAAACCTCAAAACACAAGCACTTCTCCTTTGTTCTAGAATCTTCTATATCATAATTGTCTTTTTTTCTAAATGAATTGCCATTATTTGTTTATTACTTTATGCTTTACAATGCACAACCCCATGAATCTTAACATTTTTATAAAACTAATTGATTTTGAATGAGATGAACTACAAGAACTAAACGAACATCTACATCATGCATATATGACTCAAAGCTTTACATGCTATAGTGTGTATTTATTCATAATTTGGTTTCAAAATCTCATGCGTTCAATGCATCATTGCCTTTCGGTCGAACCTACGTCGACAATTTTTTGTACGTACTATATCTCCACTGGTCCCCGAACCCAAAATGCTGCCTCGTTCCTGTAAAACCAAGCGGCCCACACATGCGTCGACTCGAACCCGTTTACTATGACGTGGCCCCGCACGCCGTAGTACTCCTACAAACCCTACCGCCGCACTCATCATCGGTTTTCTTCAAGAGGACGAGGGAGAAGCCGATTTGTAGTGGAGGCGCTTTAAAAAAATAGGATATGTAGTGGAGACCCCTAACCTAGGGTGCCCTAGGTAGCTGCCGCACGCATCATTGTTTTCTCTTTTCTTTATGCTCTTGTGCCCTAGAGTGAAATGATGGTTGCTTCGTCCGTCCAGCTTAATGCGGGAAAGGTGGGGCTTTGTGATTTGACCCCTCGTTGCTCATTTTCTACTACTGCGGCGCAACGACCGGGGTGCCTCTAGTTCCAACCGCTGCTCCGAACTGTAATTTGGTGCATCACACGTGGAACAAGATGGTGGATGAGCCACATGTCGGCCAAAGGGGTCCTGTTAAGTGTGTCACCATTTCGTGTGTGGACTGACCCTGCTTGAGTTGCTATGCCAACACGACAGGAGCAACCTACCACTTGGTTTTGCTCCTTGGTGAATCCCGACTATATTGATCTAAAAAGATACGTGCTGAACTACCCTCTCCGTCTCGGTTTTTTATTTTTAGGCATCTCGGTTTATAGGGTGTGCACGTAGTTCTAGGTCATCCATTTGAATAACTAAATATGAGTTATTATGTCACGAAAAGTACTATGTACTATATCATTGGATTCTTAAGCGGATGTAGTTGTATCTAAAAGTCAAGGGCGGGGCTTTTCCTGCGCGGTAGGCGGGGCAGTTCCGCCTAGTCGGTTCGACAGAGATGCGAGAAGATGAGGGAGTAGGCTGCTGCAAACGTAGGGTTGTGTGATTTGACAGCGAGTTACTGCTGGACAGGTGGGGACCAGTGGTTTGACTTGCCATTTTCATTTTAACTACGGCGCTACGACCGGCGTGAGTCTCCTGATTCCTGACCACCTCCATACAGGTGCCTCTCCCAATGCTCCACCATGTAGTTGAGGCTGGCTCTTGCATGAGAGCCCACTTCTCCACTTTTTCCTTGCCTCTTTCCTCCACACATGCAAAAATGCCATGTAAAGTGGGCTTATAGCCCACTATTGCAGTACTTACTTACTCCTACAGGTGCTAAGCTTGCCACATCGGCATAAAGTATGATGTGGCAAGTTTGGTGACCCAAGGAAGAAGCGGTGCTAAGCGCGTGTACCTAGGTGAAAAGACAATTTTGAGTCTATAGCTAATTAAATGAAGCAAACTTAGCAACACCATTTCATTGGAAGAGGTCACTCCTTGGCAAATGCAATAAATACTAGTACTCCCTGTGTCCCATAATATAAGAACGTTTTTGGCACTACACTAGTGTCAAAAACGTTCTTATATTACTCCCTCCTTTCCGGTTTATAGGGCTTATCTCAAAATTTTAGTTTTTCCATTTTATAAGGCTCAATTTGGTTGTTTCCCATCACATGTTCAGATTCCAAGGTGCATTAAACCATTGCATGCAAGTATTAAGAGAAAATTGACCAATGCATGTAATTTATGCATGTATGCATTGCAATTAATGCATTGGTAAAAATACTTTTTTAAGGAAAAAAGAGCATTAATTTGGGTTCTTTTGCAAACTCCAAAAGGTATTCCACCACTCACCATCTACCTTGGTTGCTGAGATTTTTGAATTGAGCCTTATAAACCAGAAAGGAGGGAGTATGGGACGGAGGGAGTACGAAAAAAGAGATAGAGATGAGTAAAATAAATAAATACACTTATAGCCAACCTTGTCTTAGTACGAGTGACTAAGTGATGACTATGTATGACATGCCAACATTAGATAGCCTAACACACCATGTTAAATCTCCAAGGGTCCGACCGCGCGAGCGACGCGACGCTCGTGGTAGGCGCGACCATGATACGGGCTGCTGGCAACCCTTGGATCCGAGATCAAACGGTCGCATGCTAAGTTGCTAAAAATTTGCAGAATAACCCTCCAGGATAGGATATTCACCCATAGGTCTAGAATCACGCCATGCAACCGTTCGATCTCATATCCAAGGGCTCTCGGAAGCCCGTATCATGGCAGAATGGAAAGCCACTACCCTGCCATTCGCACGCTGGTAGTTCGCTCCTACTCATCCCCGCACGTCCTTTAATACTACGGTGGTTCGCTCCTAGTCGTCCCGTCCATTCGCATTACGGCAATTCCACTAATCCTAACCTTCCTCCCAAATCCATGGCGTCCCAAATCTCCACGCTCGGCGGTGAGTACAAGGTTAGAACTATCACCGGCGATGAGTTTGACATCATCTACACCCGTTCTTCCGCGACGGTGAAAGGATGCCTTTCTCGCTTCAGACGCATGTTCGAAGACTCAGATGATGAGTGGGTCGTTGGGCTAGATGTTGAGTACACCACAGTCCTGGGACAAGAGAAGGATCTAAAGGACAAAGAGAGGAAGAAGCCCACCGTGATCCAGGTTTGCGTGCATGATTTATGCTTGGTCTACCACATATGCCATGTCGACGTTGAATCCGTGGATTTTAAGAACTTCCTCGAGAGCAACCTAGTCAAATTCATTACTGTAGACTTTGGTAACGACAAAGAAGTCCTGCGTCAGATAGGCCTTGTTATAGGCAACCCCTTCGACCTCCAGAAGAATCGGCTGCTTCCCTCCGGCGGCCAGCCTTAAATGCTGACCCTGGCAGGAGCCATGGTTCATCCTTCGTACGGTAAACTGGAGAAACCTCATTACACGTTTCATCGTCATGCATGGCGGCGAAATGTACTAGATATAGACCACATCCACTATGCTGCAATTGATGGCTACCTTTGTTTCAATATCTACAAGGGTTGGATGAAGAGCAAGAGCCAAGTGTGCGGTTCAAGCAAAGAAGTATCGGCCAAGAGGAAGAGGGACAAGGACAAAGTCAAGGACGTGGACGAGGACTCCTCCGAGTGAGTAAGGTGTCAGTATCATTGCTCATGGTGGTTCTAATGCAGTGTCTATCAGATTAGTTGCATAGTTTAATTTCAGGTGTGCTTAGTTGAATTTGAGGGGTGTGTTGTGCTGAGCCCCAGCTGAACTATGTTATGTTTCTTCTCGTTACTTTAACTCCTCAGTATGATACATACTACTAGTATTTCTTTAATAGAATTTAGCACCCCAATTAAGCACGTACTAGCTTTTTTAATAGTACTATATGCATAATTTGGTGACGAGCGCTCTCTATATGTACCACCTTTTTTTTAATTTCAATTTTTGCTCCATGGCGCAATCCATTGATAGTACTACAAAAGTATACATTTTTTAAAAGGCTGGAGTACTGTTCATCACATATATAGCCAGTTAAATTCTCAACCTAGAACGACGTGCATGCAATGTAGTAAACCAATACGGAGGAAGTATAGTAAAAATGAGGTGATTTTACCGAGCAATCGGCGGGGGAGCATGGCCTGTCATGCGGTCCCATGTGTCATGATGTACCAAGGCGATGCGCGTGTCCCTCTTGAGGCAGAAGCAATACTAGTCCCTCCTTCCATCTATATAGGGCGTAATGAGATTTTTAAGACCGCCTTTGACTATTGACAAGATTAATAGTACATGACATGCACAATGTGAAAATTATATCATTGAAAGAATCTTTCACAGACGAATTTAACAGTGTGCTTTGTGTAAGTTGCATGTCATATATCATTGCTCTAATATTTGGTCAAAGTTAGCATCAAAAAACGCATTAGGCCCTATATAGATGGAAGGAGGGAGTACGTGGTTTGAGATGATGGCGAACTGAAGTGTGAAATAATGGTTGCTTCGTCCGTCTGGGAAGGTGCGGCATTGTGATTTGACGTCTCATTACTCATTACTACTACTGGGCCGGTACGAGTGGGGTGTGTCCCCCTGCTGTTCTGCACTATTATTTGGTGCTTGACACGTCGACCTGGTTGCTATATGTCCCACATGTCAGCGACAGGAAGTACATAATTCATGAAAGGGAGCATCGACGGAGGAGTATACTACAGAATTCATGAAAGGGAGCGACTTAGTTTTGGAAAAATCTGTTTTTAAGGAGTACGTACCAACTAGGGTTTATAGGGCTCATCTAATAAACATTTGTTTTTCCGTTTGATAAGTCTCAATTCTACTATACTAGTAGTAGTACCATTACATGTTGGATTTCGAGGTGCGTTAGATCACCCGACGCAAGCAGTGTCAAGAGGAAACTAACCAATGCATGTACGAGTTCATGGAAATTTAGTGGTCATTCATGCATTCATTCTAATTAATGCCTCGGTAAACATAACTTATTGAGAAAAACAAGCGTACTAATTACTTGTGCAAACTACGAAATTAATTCAACCACTCACCGTCTACCTTGGTTGGAGAGATTTTGAAATTGAGCCATAAACTAGAAAGGAGGGAGTAGTAACTTTTGTCTCGATTATTATTTGTGGCCTTGTATAGATGCAAAATGTATTTTTTTATAGTGGGCTTGTATAAGTAAATGGAGGGAGTACTAACCAAGGTACGTAGTAGGGACGAGGAGTAAATGGAGGGAGTAGTGGAGTAAAATTTTCTCCTCGTGCTGCGAGCCACCGCACCCGTGGGCGAGGGAGCGGGCGTAAGGCGTACAGTAGTAGGAGTACTACTACTACTACTCGTAAGAAAGCTTCACCTCATCCTGCGAGCCACCACGCCCGTAGGCGGGGGAGACGGCGTACTAAGCAAGCTTCTCCTCATTCTGCGAGTTGACGGGACACATCAAAATTACTCCAGTGTATAGAGCCTTGCCTCTAAGGTAGGCCCCACATGGTTTGCCTCTTTTTTGAATTTAACATAACGCGCCAAGTCGCTGTTTGTTTGTTCACCCGTGGTAGATGATCCTCCCTCCACCAAGTGGACAATCAGTACACGTGCCAAATTACCATGTGGGCTGCCTTTTTCATACAGAAATGAGCTCCACCGTGTACCTGCGTGGGTGTGGTTGGGAAAGAGATGGGAGTACGTGCGCCGTGCGTGCACCTCTTCTCTTCGTGCACGTCCCCCACCTACGTAGTGTGTGTGAGAGAGATACAAACCTAGACATAATGCACCGTCCATCCCCATGCCTCCGCCCAGTCCGACCACCAGTCACCACCACGCTCCACTCCTCCTCACCTTATCTCTCATCTTTCGCCCTCCATTTTTATATACAAGGGGCCACTATCAAAATTACAATTTGCAGATATACAAGGCCACTAACACTAATCGATGCAATATTAATGGTGTTTCCCTCGTGGTACTAGCAAAGGAGGACATTAATTATCCCTTGCATGCATGCGAGAGTTTGTAAAAAACTGCATCTTGATGTTCCGTGCAATGCACGGGCATCTTGCTAGT
Source organism: Triticum dicoccoides (assembly GCF_002162155.2). Taxonomy (NCBI): domain Eukaryota; kingdom Viridiplantae; phylum Streptophyta; class Magnoliopsida; order Poales; family Poaceae; genus Triticum; species Triticum dicoccoides. Next base: position 88,552,222 of record NC_041393.1, on the reverse strand, counting down.
CCATGAAAACAACACATGGAAAAATTCCACGGTGAACGAGGGATTTGAATCTGTTGGGAGGGGCTGTTTGGATCTTGCCCGGGGTAGCAAAAATATTGGCGACCCTTTTGTCCACCGGTGCCTTTGCCACCGATGAACGAGGAACGGCTCGGGTGCTCATGCTTTCATGCATCCTCCAGCGCGCACGTTGGAGACGAGCTCACACGAGCTGTGTTTTTTTGTCCCACGACGCCGCCCGAGCCGCCCGCAGACCGACCGGTGACCCGCAAATTATTCCATCCAACCGGACGAAATTCACACAAACACGTAGACAAACTAATATTTCATATAAACAACGACGGAAATCATATAAAATACCGGATTTTCATACAAACATGACGGATTTCATTACATTCAAATGAACGACGCGGTGCTAGTTCTGGATAGCACATGTATATAATACCTGGCCTAAATGGTCGCCCGCCGATCAATTTGTGTTCCTCATGTCCGGCAGCACGATCACCGGACTGCCGGGAGCCATGGAGGTATATGGTTCAGCGCAAAAGACGGCTCGCTTCCCCACTGCCCAACTAATATCATTGGCTGGTGCCGAAGATGATGGTGGCCTGCACCGGTTCGAGTTCATCACCGGCCACTACTTCGCCATGGCCGGCACCAGCTCGAGTTCATCCTAACATTCCCCTCTTCCGTGGAGCCCATGCGGGGTCGAGGAAGGTCCTCGCAACAAAAGGATCCGGCAAGACACCTGCTGTGTACGCCGGTGTCGCCTCCACGTGGCCTTCATATGACCCAAGCGGCGGTGGCCTCCCGTGTTCTACTTCTCCTCGATGATGGCGGCCGACACAGAGGCGCTGGCCACCGACTCGTCGCTCTCCGTGCACTCGGATTCTATTGCTGCTTGCATGGCGCGGCCGCCGGCATGGGAGTCTCGGCCACAAAAATGGGAGACGTGGTATGAGGCAGCGGCGTGGACGGCAGCAACGATGCTCGTGCGCTGCTCCTTGTCGAGCTGGCCTGGAGTGGCGACTTGCTGAAGCGCGCACCGGCTTGGGGCGGCAACTGGCTCCATCGGGCAAGGGGAGAGAGGTGGATCAGCGAGCTGCATAGCTCGTATCCGGTGGGCTACCCAGCCGGCTTGGATGCGGAATAACTACTCTTTGTAAGCCATTGTAAGAGTGGACAAAATGGTGGAGGAGATAGCAGAGCGGCGGAGGTGTGCGATTCTTGGCTGGCGTTTGGCCTCATTTAAATAGGAGATTAAATAGTCGGTGGACGGGAGGAGCTCGGCCGGCGTTGCATTTAACGCCGGCCCGGTCATGAACGGACGTGTGTCCAGAGTGGGTTTCTCGGCTTCCACAGGGGCGGGTTTCATGGAGGCCTTTGAATGCAGCACGGAGGCGAGTTCAGCCGGGCGTGCAGCGAGTGGCGCTCTCGACTCTGACCTGGGACACCGCGCCGTTCTTCCACTGACATGTGGGTTGTTTGGGTGCATGGCCTGCATGTCAGTGACCCAACGCAGGCAGCGCACAGTAGAGGAATCTTTGGTGGGCCAGGGCGGTCAGAAGCGGGCATTTCATAAACCGATGATTGTTCATTGAGTGTGACGTCATCTTTTTCATGTAGATAAGCCTACTATGTTGATAGCCCATTAGATACGTTGTGATTCATAAAGATCGCTGCAAACATTAATGTTCTGCTTATCATAGATAAGATTGATTAATACTTGTAACAATCCATGTCCTTAACAAAGGGTGCATGCACGTATAGGTTGAGCGTGTGTCTTGCATCATGTGCTGTGTGCATGCAGGCGTACGAGTGTTGCGTGCATGCAAGGGTATGTTTCAGTGTTGCATGCATGGGTGCGTACATGCGTGTGTTCGTGAGTGCATGTGTACGTGTCAGTGTTGCACGCCAGCATGCGTGCGTGTGTACGTGTCAGTGTTACATGCCTGCATGCGTGCGTGTCTTGTGTGCGTGCATGTGTAAGTTATGTGTACGTGTCAGTGTTGCACGCCTGCATGCGTGCATGTCTTGCGTGCGTGCATGTGTATGTGCGGGGTGAGGCTAGCTACACGTCAGTCGACTGACTTTTTCATCTCTGGTCATTAGATTTTCCAGCCGTTGGATACGAAATCAAGGGCCTCCAGTTTATCATCAAACTCCACCCCCCCTGAGCCGCTAGCCACCACCGGCCGAACCGCCAGCCCTCGCCGCTCGCGGCCGGCCCACCCTCCCCAAAACCACTCCCCACCGCCGGTCCGCTGCCGCACCAGCCATCCCTCTAGCAGCCCCCCCCCCGCGCCGAGGTTTTTCTCCGGCGATCCCCACCCCACCGCCCAATGAACGCCCCCCAACCGCCGGTGACTGCCAATCAGAGGTCTCACGACTTCGAATACCCACCGACCACTAATTTATTACCATTTCTGTCCTTCATATACGCGCTGGCGGGTGGGCTCTATGGTAATGTGCGCTGCTGAATGTGGACCGTTTGACTGGTCAATTGATTGTGTTATCAACAAATTACGGAGCTGTATGGTGAGCCAGTGACCGTATGATCACCCTAAAATATACTCCTATTTTATTAACACGGTACAAACTCAAACTACCATTTCTTTCTTTCATATACGGGCCCGTTACGTGCCCCGATGGTGCAACACTAGTTGCGCCGTGTGGAACGTTTGACTGGTCAATTGATTGTTTCATCAACAAAATGCAGAGTTGTACGGGTGAGCCAGTGACCGTATAATCATGACATGTATTTGTTTAACACGGTACAGATGCAAGGGCTTATATATACGAGCAAGCACTCACCGCTATAAGCGCACACACGCGAACCTACCCCTATGAGCACCTTCGAGAGAGTGGGCCGACATATATGATCTTGAGATTTTAGGAAGTCACCATAGGTGCCTTGTAGTCGAGTGGAACGTCTCCTCCCACTGAACATGCATTGCCGGAAAATACTAAAATTAACACAAGATAAATGCGAGCACCAGGACTTTAACCTTGGTGGGCTCGAGAAACCACTGTCCTCCTAACCATCCAACCACATGTTGGTTAGCACGACAAAATGTATGTGGTGACCGTGATGAGCTTATTCTGAATTCTAGTGACCATATCATGCTTTCGCTTGAAATACAATGACCGTAAGTGTCGTCAACAAAATACGAAGCACGCATCAAATGCAAAGTCCGTCAGTGTCATCAACAAAATATTGAGACATATCGTGAGCTAGATACCGTTGTACTATTGTATATGCTTATTTTTTAGTGGCTGATTGCATGTGTGGTGTGGTGGGCACATCATTTCTAGTTGTGCTGGGTCAACATGAAGACTCATGGGTCAGTTCCATCTCGCGCCACATATAGGTTGGACCGAGATGTGTTATACGAAGGCCCATGTGGAGGACTCGGCATACAACACGAAGCTACCAGAGTCGCGGAGGACTCTATCCCCACTGGTGATAAGCCGACTATATATGATTTGTAACCCTAGGCCCTTAGTATGTTATACAAGCTTGGGGGCTAGTTCCTCGATAGTATACACACACGCACAATGCCTGGTATTCACGTGTACTTTGTACACACCCCTATCACTAATATACAGTACCAGGAGTAGGCTCTTTCTTCAACTGCAAGGGTCCGATCCGAACTAGGGTAAAACTTTGTCTCGTATTACCATCCAGCATAATAGCCAGGGATATCCTACCGAATGATATGATGAAATCATATCTGCCAACTACTAAGAGAGAGGTGTGTCGGGGGGGGGGGGCAATGTGTGCGAGAGAGGCCTAAAGATAATGTGCGTGCGGGAGACACATAGGCATATATATGTGCGTATAGAGGGCTAGTAGAGACCGTGCGTGTGTATATATGCATGCGAGAGAAATAGTGTTTTGCAAATGAGATTAGTGAAAAGAGTGGTACATAGTAGTCAGAAAAAGAGAGAGAGAGAGAAACAAAGAGAGCATGTGCGTGAGACACCTCGACACCCTGAGAGAGATTGTGAGCATGTGTGAAAGAGAAACGCCGATGCATATAAAGTGTGTGCACTTATGCATTAGATAGAGAGATATATAACACGTTTGTGAGAATGGGGCGAGGCATAGTGCATCTACGTGTAAAAGGCGGTTCTACGCATTAAATTAAAATATAAATGGCATTATTATTTTTGGATGTGATCATGAATTTTGCAAATTGCTTATGGACAAAAATCGATCTATGAGACACCCATACTCTATTGAATTCTAGCATGTGCATGTGTTTATTTCATATTATCGATCCATAGAGTGAGAGCGGTTTGAAATACAGGCAATAGATGCTTTTGCAATTCACATATAAACATTTAATTAGTGCACTCCATGTTGTTAGTGTGAAGCACTTTATACATTTGTCACTTGCATGGATACATTCCAAATTGCTAGCTACGAAATAGAATACATGTCGAATTCAACATAAAGGGGGTTTCGAAGATTCGAATTCATAGGAAGTGCATTCATCTATTTGAACCAGAGATAATGGCATTTGTAAATCACATGTAAAAGGGGGCATCAATCTTTGTTGTGAGTTTGAACATGCTATATATATATATTCATATGCATATCTAACTTTTTATTTTTTGCAACCAAGGAGATTATATTTGGAACCATGCATGAACTGAGGTAAGTTGCATATTTTTTAATATATACTCGTGTACAATGTATATTCAAATGTACCCCCTCCATTCCAAAATAATTGTAGCTTTAGGATTTTCAAGAGTAAAGATTTGTGAAGTTTGAAAAATCCTGAAAGTTAAATTCAAGAGAACCGAAAACGTTAATGCTTCTGCTCCCAAATATTGAACGAAGCGCCAAATAGGCCTATGGTCACCCGAAACCGCGCGAGACTAATGTTTGGTGGTAGGAAATTACTGTCCTGACTCTGGCCCGTGTAGCCTATCGGCCCGATGTCCAAAGGTCTAAACCGGGGTAGGTTTGTAACTTCACCAAGATGCCAGTCTCAACCGCCTCCGAGAAGCATTCATACACCATGGGCGCCTAAACACCCATGCGCTCGGCTGAAATCTATCCCGCCCACATTTGGGACACCTGACATGACTGTCCTACCCCCAACCCGCAATATGTCCGAAATTTTAGATGGGGGCAAAGTTTGTAACTTTCCCCAAATTTCAAACAAGCACGTCTCAAACCGAAACATTGTCCCCCTTAGTTCCCTGCCTCCCTCCGTTTCCCCATTCATACTCCGTGGATGCGAAAACGCCCTCTGCACCAGCCGCGAAACCCCAGCCTCCTCCGTCCTCCACCCCATAGCGGCCAATCCACCGCCGCCCTCCTCCATCACGTCGGAGCCGGTACCCTGACATCGTCGTCCAACGCAACCACAACCGCAACGCCCTCAAGGACTTAGCAGCTGAAGCCGAGGCATAGCTGCCTCCATGACGCCGACGCCGACGTGCGCCATACCAGAACCACTCCGACCACGCCGTCATGCGCCTCACTACTGTGGCTCCACTGTCGCAGCCGTCCACCGCACTGGAGCTGTTCCCGCTACACTGTCGTTCGCCGCCTCGAATCTGCTTCCCCGCCGCCGACAGACGACCACCACACCACACTCAACAACTTGGCCATGGGTTCGTCCAAGGCTGCACCGTCCTCAACAACTTCTGGTTTCCGGCGAACAACAGGAAAATCGTCAGAAAAATAGAAGGAGGACACAGCACTGCCAGCAGAAAGTGGTACTCCTCTTCCCTTATTCATGCAAATCTTACGTCTCCGCTCACACCATATTCATCCCATGAAAGAGACTAGTTGAGCGCTTCTTACTGCATCTTCTTCGTGATACTAAATGCACAAGGTTTCCTCCCTTTTACTATTTCACCTTTGCTAGAGGTTAGTAGCCCGCCTGGATTTCAATTCAGGGTCAGTCGAATCGCAATTAAAAGAAGCCGCACCCGCTTAGGCGTGGGAGCACCTAGTCCACCTGTTCCCCGGGGAAGCGGTGCATCGGTGTCTATCATAGGGGTGTGGGGTGCAGGAGCTGCTTGCGCCCGATATGGAGGTCGGCGGGGCTTGAATGGATGGCCGGGGGGCGGTGCCAAGCACGGTGGTGCGGTGAGGTCGAGGGGAGGGCGCAGGCAGGGGAGGAATACTGGGCTGGTGGTCGCTGGCGTTTCGAGGAAGATCGTCAACACTGACTGGCTGGACGTAGATGAAGGCGATCTGCCTGTTCTTTGTACATCAGACGGTGCAGAGAAAATGGACTGACCTATTTGCTTTCAGTCGACTTTTATTTTCATAGAATCCTGTAGTAATTTAGTGTGCCATGCATGTTGTAGAGCTATCATATGTCTCCCGTCATTTATTTCTCACCGACCTGCTATCTGCTACCTTTACACTATACTAATTGTGCACACACTTCACCCATACTCACACTATTGTTTTTTTATGCATGGGTATTTCAGACTCTGACGCAGTGTTGATGAATGCAGAAAAGAAAAGACAGAAGTCGCTCCAGTGTAATTCGAAGATAAGCACTAAGCGTTTTAGCGCTCTAATGGGTGCAGTGCCAGTAGTTGGAGACGGTAAACGTAGCTCTGCAGTTGATGATCTCAATTTCCACACACAACCATCCCATGTGCTTGCTTTAACTTCGCGCTGTCAAATGTGGTTGCATGTTGCATATGGTGTCTAGCTTGTATTGCTTCCAATTTGGTTAAATTGCATCTGCTTACTTTACACATTATACCTTTGATAATGACATGCCTTCTTGTTTTTTATACATACTACATATGTCTATTAACCATGTTCGTACATCAAACTAATGCTCTTTTGTATCCCTCGTCAATCACTTATGATGAGACAGTCACCCGAGTGGGTTACTGTGAGACGCCCTACTTGTTTAAAGAGTGCAGTGTCATCCTCCCCACATGATTCTCAAGAAACAGCAAGGCTAAATGAAGATAGTCAATGTAGCTCTCTAGTTGATCACCGCAATTCCCCCACACCACCATCGCAGGTGCTTGCTCTTACTTGGAAGTGTGATATGTGGTTGCATGTTGCATATGGTGTCTACCTTGTAATGCTTCTAATTAGGGTAAATTGCATCTGCTTAGTTAACACATTATACCTGTGAATATGACATGCCTTCCTGTTTTTGGTACATACTACGTCTTTCTATTAACCATGTTCTTACATCAAACTACTTTTCTTGTGTATCCCTCATCAATGCTCCTAATTTGTTAAATTTCATCTCCTTATCTTACACATTATACATGTGAATATGACACGCCTTCCTGTTTTTGGTACATACTACATTTGCCTATCACACCATGTTCTTACATCAAACTACTGTTCTTGTGTATCCTACATCTATCGCTTATGATGAGACAGTCACGCGCGTGGGTTAATATGAGATGCAATACTCTTATAAAGAATGCAATTTCATTCTATCACATGATTCTCAAGAAACAACAAGTCTAAATGAAGATATTGAACGTAGCTCTGTACCTGAAGACCGCACTTCCCCTACACCACCATCATAGGTGCTTGCTCTAACTTCGCATTGTGATATGTGGTTGCTTGTTGTATACGATGTCTAGCTTGTAATGCTTCTAATTAGGGTAAATTGCATCTGCTTAGTTTACAAACTATACCTATGAATATGACATGCCTTCCTATTTTTGGTACACACTACATCTATGTGTTAACCTTGTTCTTACATGAAACTACCTCTCTTCTGTATCCTGCATCAATCACTTACGATGAGTCACCTTTATTCGTTGCATATTGCATATTATTTCTAGCCTGTTGCCATGTATTGCTTCTAATTTGGTCAAATACATTTGTTAGGGCACCCTTTTAATTTGTCAGAGTGATACTGGTTTCATCTTTCATATGGTTTCTAGCTTGCATCGATTCTAACGAGTTCAAGCACCTTGTGCTTAGTTTACACTTTATACATCATACATGTCAATATGTCACGCCGTCCTGATTTTCATACATATTCCATCATCCTATCATGCGGCTGCCTTACATGAAAGTAGTGTTCGTCAGTATCATGCATCAATGAGTTCTGAAGAGCAAATTTTATTCCTTTTTCTTGTGTGTTTGACTTGACAAGGCAAAATCAAGAAAGTGGAAGGAAAAGAGTAAGCAAGGCGATGATGGTGGTCCTCTGCAGCAACGTAAACGGAGCATGTGTACCGATTCTCCTTGTACAGATAGTGCATTACAAGGTCCAAGTCTCCGCTCGCCTACTCCACCATTCAAGGTGCTTGCCCTAACTTGGCAGTGTGATATCTGGTTGCATGTTGCATATGGTGTCTGGCTCGTATTGCTCCTAATTAGTGTAAACTACATCTGCTTAGCTTACACATGATACATGTGAATATGACACGCTTTCCTGTTTTTGGTACATACTATATCTGTCTATTACACCATGTTCTTACATGAAACTACTCTTCTTGTGTATCCTGCATCAGTCACTTATGATGGGACACCTTTAAGTTGGCAGTGTGATATTTGTTTGCGTCTTGAATATGATTTCTAGCATGTATTGCTTCTAGTTTGATGAACGCCACCTATGACGAGACAGTTTGAACTTGGCAGGGTGATATTGGTTGCATCTTTCATATGGTGTCTAGCTTGCAGTGCTTCTAATTTGTTGAAATGCCTTCTGCTTAGTTACCACATCATAGGTGTGAATATGTCACACCATCCTGTTTTTCATACATATTCCATCCTCGCATCATGTGTTTTCCTTTCATCTGAGTAGTGTTCGTCAGTATCATGCATGAATGGGTTCTGAAGAGCGAATTTTATTCCTTTTTCTTATCGGTTTGACTTCACAATGCAAAATCATTACAGCTGAAGGAAATTAGTCCGGCAGTGGATGATGGTGGTCCTTCGGAGTAACTCAAACAGGGGGTCTCTACAGATTCTACTCCGCCATCCTCCCAACAAGATTCGCAAGACAACACAAGGCTGGACAGTCAACGTAGCTGTGTAGATGATGAGCACATCTCCCCTACTCCACCATCACAGGTGCTTGCTCTAACTTGGCACTATTATATGTGGTTGCATGTTGCGTATGCTGTCTAGCTTGTATTGCTTCTAACTTGAATTCCATCTGCTTACTTTACACATAATGCCTGTGAATATGACACGTATTCCTGTTTCTAGAACATACGTGTACATGATGAGCACATCTCCCCTACTCCACCACCACATGTGCTTGCTCTTACATGGAACTGTTATATGTGGTTGCATTTTCCGTATGATGTCTAGTTTGTATTGCTTCTGATTATGTTGAATTGCATCTGCGTAGCTTACAACTTATACCTGCAACAATCACTTACCCATAAGACACATTTAACTTGGGACTGTGATGTAGGTTGCATCTTGCATTATCTTCTAGCTTGTACTGCTTCTAATTTCTTGAAATGGCACTTACGATGAGACACTTTTTACCTGATAGAGTGATATTAGTTGCGTGTTCATATGGTGCCTAGCTTTCATTTCTTCTAATTTTGTTGAAATGCCTTCCGCTTACTGTTTTTTCATACATATTCCATCCTCCTATCGTACGTGTGAATATCAAACACTATCTTTTTTTGTATATATTTGATAACCCACAAGTGTAGGGGATCGCAGCAGTTTTCGAGGGTAAAGTATTCAACCCAAATTTATTGATTCGACACAAGGGGAGCCAAAGAATATTCTTGAGTATTAGTAGTTGAGTTTTCAATTCAACCACACCTGGATAACTTAGTATCTGCAGCAAATTATTTAGTAGCAAAGTAGTATGATAATAAAGGTAACCGTGGTAAAAGGTAAAGATAGTAGTAGCAATGTTTTTGGGTTTTTGTAGTAGTTGTAACAGCAGCAACGGAAAAGTAAATAAGCGAAAAACAATATGTGAAAAGCTCATAGGCAATGGATCAGTGATGGATAATTATGCCGGATGCGATTCCTCATGTAATAGCTATAACATAGGGTGACACAGAACTAGCTCCAGTTCATCAATGTAATGTAGGCATGTATTCCGTAAATAGTCATACATGCTTATGGAAAAGAACTTGTATGACATCTTTTGTCCTACCCTCCCATGGCAGCGGAGTCCTAGTGGAAACTAAGGGATATTAAGGCCTCCTTTTAATAGAGAACCGGACCAAAGCATTAACACATAGTGAATACATGAACTCCTCAAACAACAGTCATCACCGAGAAGTATCTCGATTATTGTCACTTTGGGGTTGTCGGATCATAACACATAATAGGTGATTATAGACTTGCAAGATAGGATCAAGAACACACATATATTCATGAAAACATAATAGGTTCAGATCTGAAATCATGGCACTCGTGCCCTAGTGACAAGCATTAAGCATAGCAAAGTCATAGTAACATCAATCTCAGAACATAGTGGATACTAGGGATCAAACCCTAACAAAACTAACTTGATTACATGGTAAATCTCATCCAACACATCACCGTCCAGCAAGCCTACGATGGAACTACTCACTCACGGCGGTGAGCATCATGAAATTGGTGATGGAGGATGGTTGATGATGACGACGGCGACGAATCCCCCTCTCCGGAGCCCCGAACGGACTCCAGATCAGCCCTCCCGAGAGAGATTAGGGCTTGGCGGCGGCTCCGTGTCGTAAAACGCGATGAAACTTTCTCGCTGATTTTTTTCTCCCCGAGATGGAAGATATGGAGTTGGAGTTGAGTTTGGTGGAGGTCCAGGGGGCCCACGAGATAGGGGGCGCACCCTATAGGGGGGGGGCGCCCCCTGTCTCATGGACAGGGTGTGGGCCCCCTGGTGTATTTCTCCCACCCAGAAATTTGGATTAATTCCAAAAAGTGCCTCCGTGGATTTTAAGGACATTCCGAGAACTTTTCTTTTCTACACATAAAACAACATCATGGCAGTTCTGCTGAAAACAACGTCAGTCCGGGTTAGTTTCATTCAAATCATGCAAGTTAGAGTCCAAAACAAGGGGAAAAGTGTTTGGAAAAGTAGATACATTGGAGACGTATCAACTCCCTCAAGCAATTCTGTTGATAGACTGAAAGTGATAAAGAAAAACTTTTACAAACTCTGTTTGCTCTTGTTGTTGTAAACATGCAAAGCCATCATTCAGGTTTCAGCAAATATTATGAACTAACCATACTCACAATAGCACTTAGGTCTCACAATTATCATATCAATAACATAATCAGTTAGCGAGCCATTATAATAAAACTCGGATCACAACACTTTCTCAAAACAATCATAACAAGATATAACAAAATGGTATCTTGCTAGCCCTTTTTTGAGACCGCAAAACATAAATGCAGAGCACCTTTAAAGATCAAGGACTGACTAAACATTGTAATTCATGGTAAAAGAGATCCAGTCAAGTCATACCCAATATAAACCAATAGTAATGAATGCAAATGACAGTGTGCTCTCCAGCGGGTGCTTTTTAATAAGAAGGGTGATGACTCAACATAAAAGTAAATAGATAGGCCCTTCACAGAGGGAAGCAGGGATTTGTAGAGGTGTCAGAGCTCGGTTTTAAAACAGAGATTGAATAACATTTTGAGCGGCATACTTTTGCTGTCAACGCAACAACTATGAGATGGCTGTATCTTCCATACTAAATGCACTAAGGCAGTTCCCTAATAGAATGGTAAAGGTTTATACTCCCCCAACAACCAACAAGCATCAATCCATGGCTTGCTTGAAACGACGAGTGCCTCCAACTAACAACAGCCCTGGGGGAGTTTTATTTAATTATTTTGATTTGCTTTGATCTTTTTGGATCATGGGACTGGGCATCCGGTTACCAGCCCTTTCTCGTGCATGAGGAGCGGAGTCCACTCCTCTTGAGAATAACCCACCTAACATGGAAGATATAGGCAGTCCTAGTTGTAACATGAGCTGCTCGAGCATACAAAACAAAATTTCATTTGAAGGTTTGGAGTTTGGCACATACAAATTTACTTGGAACGGCAGGTAAATACCGCATATAGGAAGGTATAGTGGACTCATATGGAACAACTTTCGGGTTTAAGGATTTTGGATGCACAAGCAGTATTCCCGCTTAGTACAGGTGAAGGCTAGCAAAAGACTGGGAAGCGACCAACTAAGAGAGCGACAACAGTCATAAACATGCATTAAAATTAATTCACACCAAATACAAGCATGAGTAGGATATAATCCACCATGAACATAAATATCGTGAAGGCAATGTCGATTTGATTCAACTACATGCATGAACATGTGCCAAGTCGAGTCACTCAATTCAGTCAAAAGAGGATACCATCCCATCATACCACATCATAATCATTCTAATAGCATGTTGGCACACAAGGTAAACCATTATAACTCAAAGCTAATCAAGCATGGAACAAGCAACTATAATCTCTAAATGTCATTGCAAATATGTTTACTTCATAATAAGCTGACTCAGGAATGATGAACTCATCATATTTACAAAAACAAGAGAGGTCGAGTTCATACCAGCTTCTCTCATCCCAATAAGTCCATCATATGTCGTCATTATTGCCTTTCACTTGCACGACTGAACGATGTGTATAATAATAAGAGTGCACGTGCATTGGACTAAGCTGGAACCTGCAAGCATTCAACTCAAAAGAAAAGACAAGTAATATGGGCTCTAAGTTAAATAAATAATCATGCATATGAGAGCCACTAAACATTTTCAATATGGTCTTCTCGACCCCCAAAGGAAAGAAAAGAAAATAAAACTATTTACACAGGAAAGCTCCCAACAAGAAAGAAGAAGAACTAGAAATCTTTTTGGGTTTTCATTTTAATTTCTACTACAAGCATGGAAATTAAACTAACTATTTTTTTTGATTTTTATCAAGGTTTATCAAACACACAAGAAGAAAACTAGAAAAAGGAATTTAAACTAACATGGATAATAGAATGAAAGAGTATGAGCACCGACAACTAGTGTGTGAACATGAATGTAAAGTCGGTCTCCCCCAAGCTTAGGCTTTTGGCCTAAGTTGGTCTAATACCAGGGACCGCCTGGCTGATATCCATAAGTGAAACCGGGGTCGTACTGAGATGCAGCGGCAACCGCCTCCTGAGTTGCAGCATGTTGGCGAGCTACCTCCGCTCTCCTCTCGTGTTCAGCCGCTTCCTCCTTGGTGACAACATATCTTCCTTTTTCCTGATAATCAAAAAGGTAGGGAGCAGCAAGAGTAACATGGACGACGTTGCGTCTGTCATAGGTTAGTCGATATTGGAGGAATTGTTCATTCCTCCCAAGAAATTGATACTGACCATAGCTTCATAATCCAAATAAACAGGAGGTATTATCATATCTCCCTCTCGTGGGGCTATACCAAGATAATTAGCCACACAGGTTGCATAAATTCCTCCAAATAAATTTCCCTTTCTACTATTATTCTGCAACCTACGTGCAACTATTGCCCCCAAGTTATAACCTTTATAACCTAACACAACACTCTTGAGGATACTCAGATCAGGGACACACATGTGACAGGCTTCATCCTTACCATTAATACATCTACTGATGAAGATAGCAAAATAATGTATAGCATGAAAATGAATGCTCCCTATGGTAGCTTGTGCTATGTCCCTATATTCTCCCACAGTAATACTAGCAAGAAAATCTCTAAATTCAGATTTGTGAGGATCATATAGTATTACCCCACTGCGGGAATTTGCAAGCAGTTGTGAAATCCTCTAAATCCATGGTATAAGATGTATCATAAATATCAAATATGACACTATGGGAATTACGCGTACAGTTATATTTAAACCTCCGCACAAAGGAACCGGTCAATTGATAGTACTGAGGACACTTATCTTGTAAGAAGTCCTCCAGCTCAGCATTACGCACATATGCGTCAAATTCCTCCTTAAAGCCCGCTTTGTCCATAAAATCATCGGATGGCCACTCACAAGCTCGTACATCCGCGTTCCCCGGCAATTCAACATCTTGCTCACATATAGCAATCCTGAGCCCTTTCTTCGCCGAGGAACCACCTTGGTACATTCTCCTAAGCATATTTCTTTTTCTGAAATAATTCTGAAATTTTAGTAACTTCAAAATAAAAGTGAATAAAACTTAACAAGAATGGCAGCAACTACTCCTACAAGTGCCTAGAGCCTATATCATGCATCAGAAATGCTTGGGACCTCATAAATTTAACATGCAAGATCAAGAACAGGGTCACCAAGGCAGCAAGGATTTGCAATGAATAAAGCACTAGAACAAAAACTAATTGGACCAATGGAGGAGTCACATACTAAGCAACAATATCCCAAAGCAGTTTTGTGAATGGAGCTTTGAGCAAGGAGATCAAAAATCATAGCAAAATGAGCTAGAACTCGTGCTTGAGCTGGATGGGGATTTTTTTGGGTAGAAGATGAAGTGTGTGGGTGCTGGCATAAGCGGAGGGGGCCACCAGGGGCCCACGAGCCAGGGGGCGCCCTATAGGGGGGGCCTCCACTCTTGTGGCATAGTGATTGCCCCTCCTGCAGTGATTTCAGTGCCTAAAATCCTCAGATATTCCATAAAAAAATCATACTAAATTTGCAGGGCGTTTGGAGCACTTTTATTTTCGGGATATTTTTTTATTGCACAGAAAATCAGAAAACAAATGGATAATACTATTTTTGCTTTATTTATTCTAATAACAGAAAGTAAAAAGAGGGTACAGAAGGTTGTGCCTTCTAGTTTCATCCATCTCATGATCATCAAAATGAATCCACTAACAAGGTTGATCAAGTCTTGTTGATAAACTCATTCCGAATAACACGGAACCGGAGAGATTTCGAATAACACTAAGTTACCTCAACGGGGATATGAAAATCCCCAACAATAAGAATATCATACTTTTTCTTGACAGTAGGGAGAGGAAATTCAAAACCTCCAATAATGATAGTTGGAACTTTTCCAATAGAATTGATGCTATGAACTTGAGATAGTTTCCTCGGAAAGTGTACCGTATGCTCATTACCATTAACATGAAAAGTGACATTGCCTTTGTTGCAATCAATAACAGCCCATGCAGTATTCAAAAAGGGTCTACCAAGGATAATAGACATACTATAGTCCTCGGGGAATATCAAGAATATCAAAGTCCATTAAGATAGTGACATTTGTAACCACAACAGGCACATCCTCACAGATACCGACAGGTATAGCAGTTGATTTATCAGCCATTTGCAAAGATATTTCAGTAGGTGTCAACTTATTCAATTCAAGTCTACGATATAAAGAGAGAGGCATAACACTAACATTGTCTCCAAGATCACATAAAGCAGTTCTAACATAGTTTTGTTTAATGGAGCATGGTATAGTCGGTACCCCTGGATCTCCAAGTTTCTTTGGTATTCCACCCTTAAAGGTGTAATTAGCAAGCATGGTGGAAATTTCAGCTTCAGGTATCTTTCTTTTGTTTGTAATGATATCCTGCATATACTTAGCATAAGGATTTACTTTAAGCATATCAGTTAAGCGCATACGTAAGAAAATAGGTCTAATCATTTCAGCAAAGCGCTCAAAATCCTCATCATCCTTTGTCTTGGATGGTTTAGGAGGAAAGGGCAGGGGTTTCTGAACCCATGATTCTCTTTCTCTACCGTGCTTCCTAGTAACATAATTTCTCTTATCATAACATTGATTCTTTGATTGTGGGTTATCAAGATCAACGACAGGTTCAACCTCTACTTCATTGTTTTTGCTAGGTTGAGCATCACCATGAACATTATCATTAATATTATCACTAGGTTCATGTTCATCACCTGATTGTGTTTCAGCATCAGAGATAGAGATATCATTGGGATTCTCTGGTGTGTCTACAGTAGGTTCACTAGAAGCATGCAAAGTCCTATCATTTTTCTTTTTCTTCTTCTTAGAAGAACTAGGTGCCTCTAAATTATTTCTCTGAGAATCTTGCTCAATCCTCTTAGGGTGGCCTTCAGGATACAAAGGTTCCTGAGTCATTCTACCAGTTCTAGTACCACTCTAACAGCAAAGTCATTTTTATTATTTAATTTCTCAAGCAAATCATTTTGAGCTTTAAGTACTTGCTCAGCTTGAGTATCAACCATAGAAGCATATTTGCTAATGAGTTGAAGTTCACCTTTAACTCTAGCCAAGTTATCGCTCACTCGTCCTATCTCGAAAGCATTATTCTTTAACTCTCTACCAACATAAGCATTAAAACTTTCTTGTCTGGCCATAAAGTCATCAAATTCATCTAAGCAAGGGCTATGAAATTTAGTAGAGGGGATTTCAACTTTATCATATCTATAGAGAGAATTTACCTTTACTACCTGTGTCGGGTTATCAAGACAATGTGGTTCTTCAACAGGCGGTATAAAGACCATGTATTTCTTCAATAGGTGGTAAATTCTTAACATCCTTAGCTTTAATACCTTTCTCTTTCATTGATTTCTTTGCCTCTTGTATATCTTCAGGACTGAGAAATAAAACACCTCTCTTCTTCGGAGTGGGTTTAGGAATAGGCTCAGGAGTTGGCTCAATTGGTTCAGGAATTGCCTCAGGAATTGGCTCAGGAAGAGTCCAATTATTTTCATTAGTCAACATATCATTCAATAGTAATTCAGCTTCATCGACTGTTCTTTCCCAGAAAACACAACCAGCACAACTATCCAAGTAGTCCTTGGAAGCATCGGTTAGTCCATTATAAAAGATATCAAGTATTTCATTTTTCTTGAGAGGATGATCAGGCAAAGCATTAAGTAACCGGAGAAGCCTCCCCCAAGCTTGTGGGAGACTCTCTTCTTTGGTTTGCACAAAATTATATATTTCCCGCAAGGCAGCTTGTTTCTTATGAGCAGGGAAATATTTAGCAGAGAAGTAATAAATCATATCCTTGGGACTACGCACACAACCAGGAGCAAGGTAATTATACCAAGTCTTAGCATCACCCTTTAACGAGAACGGAAATATCTTAAGGATATAAAAATAGCGAGATTTTTCATCATGAGTGAACAGGGTAGCTGAGGGAGTCCTGGATTAGGGGGTGTCCGGATAGCCGGACTACCATCATCAGCCGAACTATCATCGGCCGGACTATCATCATCGACTGGACTCCAAGACTATGAAGATACAAGATTGAAGACTTCGTCCCGTGTCCGGATGGGACTTTCCTTGGCGTGGAAGGCAAGCTTGGCAATACGGATATGTAGATCTCGTACCATTATAACCGACTCTATGTAACCCTAGCCCTCTCCGGTGTTTATATAAACCGGATGGCTCTAGTCCCTAGGACACAACAACAACCATTACAATCATACCATAGGCTAGCTTCTAGGGTTTAGCCTCCTTGATCTCGTGGTAGATCCACTCTTGTAAACATCCACAATATCAATATCAATCAAGCAGGACGTAGGGTTTTACCTCCATCAAGAGGGCCCGAACCTGGGTAAAACATCGTGTCCCTTGCCTCCTATTACCATCCGCCTAGACGCACAGTTCGGGACCCCCTACCCGAGATCCGCCGGTTTTGACACCGACATTGGTGCTTTCATTGAGAGTTCCTCTGTGTCGTCACCGATAGGCTTGATGGCCTCTTCAATCGACAACGACGTAGTCCTAGGTGAGACTTTTCTTCCCGGACAGATCTTCGTATTCGGCGGCTTCGCACTGCGGGCCAACTCACTTGGCCATCTGGAGCTGATCGAAAGCTTCGCCCCTGGCCGTCAGGTCAGGTTTGGAAGCCTAAACTTCACGGCCGATATCTGCGGGGACTTGATCTTCGATGGATCTGAGCCGCAGCCGAGCGTGCCGCGCTGTCACGATGGGCACGACCTAACTCTGCCGCCGGACAGCACCTTGGAGGCCGCACATGAATCCGCTCCGACCCATAGTCCGGAGCCGATCGCTCAGATCGAGGACGGATGGCTGGACATCGCATCGGGAGCTGCAACTTCTACGGTGATGGAGCCGAACACTTACCTTGTCCCGCATAAAGCTCATGACTCCGAGGTGCCGGACTCTCTGCCGGACTCCGAACCTCCTGCGCCCCTACCAGCCGAATCCGATAATGGAATTCACCGCTGCGGACATCTTTCAGCACTCACCCTTCGGCGATATCTTAAATTTGTTGAAGCATCTCTCGCTATCCGGAGAGCCCTGGCCGAACTACGGCCAGGATGGTTGGGACGCGGACGACAAAGAAATTCAGAGCCCACCCACCACCCACTTCGTAGCCACCGTCGACGATCTAACCGACGTACTCGACTACGACTCCGAAGACATCGACGGTATGGACGACGATGCCGGAGACTATCAAGAACCAGTGCCTACAGGACACTGGAAGACCACCTCATCATACGACATATACATGGTGGACACCCCAAAAGATGGGGACGGCGAAGAAGCAACATAGGCCGATTCCTTAAAGAAACAGCCCAAGTGCCGATGTCAGCGGCGCCGCTCTAAATCCCGCCACAGCAAGAATAGAGATTCCGGCACAGGAGATAATAACACCCCAGAAAGTGCCGAAGACAACCCCCTCCAGCACGATCCGGCGCAGGAGGAGGCAGAAGCAAGCCCTCACGAGAGGGCGGCAGAAGAAGAGGTCGAGGATGATAATTACTTACCTCCCTCCGGAGACGAGGCAAGCCTCGACGACGACGAATTCATCATGCCTGAGGATCCCGTCGAACAAGAGCGTTTCAAACGCAGGCTAATGGCCACGGCAAACAGCCCAAAGAAAAAGCAGCAACAACTTCAAGCTGATCAAGACCTACTGGCCGACAGATGGACCGAGGTCCTCGCGGCCGAAGAGTATGAACTCGAACGCCCCTCCAAAAGTTACCCAAAACGCAAGTTGCTCCCCTGACTAGAGGAGCAAGCATACAAACCTGCGTCACCAGCGCACAATACGGCAGACCAACCACCTCGTGGCCGCGACAGAGAGGCGTGCAAGCCCTCCACCAAAACCGTACCCCGGCATCGCTCAAAAAGCATGAAGCCACGGGGGAACGCACCGGACTTGCGGGATATATTGGAGGACAAGGCAAGACAATCCAGATCTATCTATGGATCACATGGGCGCCCCAAGACCCACGACGAATACCGTCGCGCCGGATACAACTACTCCGGCCGGGCCGAACACAACAGACAACGCTCCATCGAGCTACATCGCGATATTGCTCAATACAGAGGCGCCGCACACCCACTATGCTTCACTGACGAAGTAATGGATCATCAAATCCTTGAAGGGTTTAAACCCGTTAATATCGAATCCTACGATGGCACAATAGACCCCGCGGTTTGGATTGAGGATTACCTCCTCCATATACACATGGCCCGCGGCGACGATCTTCACACCATCAAATATCTCCCGCTCAAGCTTAAAGGACCAGCTCGGCATTGGCTTAACAGCCTGCCCGCAGAGTCAATTGGATGCTGGGAAGACCTGGAAGCCGCATTCCTCGACAACTTCTAGGGCACGTATGTGCGACCATCGGACGCAGATGACCTAAGCCACATAATCCAGCAGCCAGACGAATCGGCCAGGCAATTCTAGACACGGTTCTTAACAAAGAAAAATCAAATCATCGACTGTCCGGATGCAGAGGCCCTCGCTGCCTTCAAACATAACATCCGCGATGAGTGGCTGGCCCGACACCTAGGACAGGAAAAGCCAAAATCCATTGCAGCCCTCACATCACTCATGACCCGCTTCTGCGCGGGAGAGGATAGCTGGCTCGCTCGCAGCAACAACCTCAGCAAAAACGCCGGCAGTCTGGACACCAAGGACCGCAATGGCAGGTCGCGTCAAAACAAAAACAAACGCCGCATTAACGGCGACAGCAATGAGGATACGGCAGTCAACGCCGGATTCCGAGGCTCCAAGCCCGGTCAACGGAAGAAGCCATTCAAAAGAACCACTCCGGGCCCGTCCAATTTCGACCGAATACTCGACCGCTCCTGTCAAATACATGGAACCCCCGAAAAGCCAGCTAACCACACCAACAGAGATTGTTGGGTATTCAAGCAGACAGGCAAATTAATCGCCGAAAACAATGACAAGGGGCTACACAGCGATGACGAGGAAGAGACCCGGCCGCCGAACAACAGAGGACAAAAGGGATTCCCCCCTCAAGTTCGGACGGTAAACATGATATACGCAACGCATATACCCAAGAGGGAGCGGAAGCGTGCACTAAGGGACGTATACGCGATGGAGCCAGTCGCCCCAAAATTCAACCCATGGTCCTCTTGCCCGATCACTTTCGATCGAAGAGACCATCCGACCAGTATCCGCCATGGCGGATTCGCCGCATTGGTTTTAGACCCAATTGTTGATGGATTTCACCTCACGAGAGTCCTGATGGACGGCGGCAGTAGCCTGAACCTGCTTTATCAGGATACAGTGCGCAAGATGGGCATAGACCCTTCAAGGATTAAACCTACAAAGACAACCTTCAAAGGCGTCATACCAGGTGTCGAGGCCAGTTGTACAGGCTCAGTTACACTGGAAGTGGTCTTCGGATCCCCGGATAATTTCCGAAGCGAGGAGTTAATCTTCGACATAGTCCCGTTCCGCAGTGGCTATCACGCTCTTCTCGAACGAACCGCGTTCGCAAAATTCAACGCGGTGCCGCATTATGCATACCTTAAGCTCAAGATGCCAGGCCCTCGTGGAGTCATCACGGTCAATGGAAACACGGAACGCTCCCTCTGAACGGAGGAACATACAGCGGCTCTCGCGGCAGAAGTACAGAGCAGCCTTTTAAGGCAATTTTCGAGTCCGGCCGTTAAACGACCGGACACGGCCAAACGCGCCTGGAGCAACATCAACGAAGACCACCTGGCACGTTCCGAGCACGCGTAGCAATGCGGCCTCAACCCTAGCCCTCCCACAATTGTAAGACAAACTCTCCGCGTACATAATTACGCCCTGGAGATACCATGGGCATAGGGGGAGAGGCACAACCACAACAGACCCAGAGTGCGGTTCGACCGCACCAGGGGCTCCTAAGTGTGTCGCTCTTTTCATCTTTTACTTCTCTCTTTTTTATACATAACTCTGTCCAGCGGCGAACCTGCCGAACTCATGATGCAACAGCCAGGGAGGGACAAAGGCTGCGACGAACACTCAGGTGGTCTCCATTACGAGCATTAAATTTGTTAAATACACCATTCCGCGGCCTACCCCTGGAGGGAGACGCCTTCAATTCGTCCAATCCCTTGCTTTCCGCACTATTTGTATCATTCCGCACTCATAGCAGATCTTCTCGAATAAAATACAGCACTTTTTGCCCATAATTGCATTACCTTATATATATATATATGTTCATTTGCGACATGTTGCATCCGTACATTTTGGTACGGCCAAATACACCAGGGGCTTATGTTCCCCGCACTATGGTGTGATAAAGTCCGAACACTTTCACAAGTGCGGCACCCTGAACTTATAGCATTATATGAATCGGCTCCGAATCATGTCTTGGGTCAATAGTTGGGTTTGCCCGGCTCCCATGTTTGGCACCTTACGTTCCGTTCTATTGGCTAAGGTAGCACTGGGAGAACCACTGCGATTGCGCCCCGGTTGAGCCGAGTTAACGCCTCAGTGGAGAAAGCTAAAATTGACTGTCATGATAAGGCGAGAGACTGGTCGCTGTTCGAGAGGTCCTTTCGGGTCCTTAAAGACCTACGCCGCTTCGAGCGAAGTTCCGGATAATGTCCGGCGAAGGCGTGGATAGCGCCCCTAATTCGGTCTTCCGAATACTAGGGGCTTCGCCGAAATTTAAAATTATAGAATTCTATGGCTAAGTGGGAGTGTTCAAGCACTATAAGTCCGGTTGCCTTGTTCGTTGTGTTGAGCGCCTCCCTAGATGGACCCAAAAATGGGAACAAGAGTGCTCAAGTTTATCCCGAACACCCCAGCACTCATAGCATGGAGGCTGAAGCCGACGACTTGCCATCTCTCAGATTTAATGAACGGCTACACAGAAGGTAATATTTTAAATTAACAAGCGTTGCTTAGCGCATATGAACAAAGTTTTCGGCGCACAGGATAACACATTGCGAATTTACTCAATAATTACATCCCTGGGGCACTCATCCGCAATCTTGCGGGCACCCTTCAGGATAGTCTTATAGTACATCTCGGGCGTACGATATTCCTTGCCCGCTGGTGGCGCGTCAGTGATTAGCTTCTCCGCATCCAGCTTGCCCCAATGCACCTTTGCGCGGGCAAGGGCCCGACGAGAACCTTCAATACAGGCGGAGCGCTTGATAACCTCCACCCAGGGGCATGCATCCACCAACCATCGCATGAGGCTGAAGTAGCTCCCAGGCATGGCCTCTCCAGGCCACAGCCGGACTATGAGGCCCTTCATGGCCTGCTCGGCCGCCTTGTGGAGCTCGACCAGCTGCTTCAGCTGGTTGCTAGGGGGCACCGGATGGCCGGCCTCAGCATACTGAGACCAGAAAACCTTCTCCGTTGAGCTCCCCTCCTCGGCTCGGTAGAATGCGGCGGCATCAGACACGCTGCGAGGCAGATCTGCAAACGCCCCTGGAGAGCTCCGAATTCGGGTAAGTAACACGTAATTTACATTCACATGCTTGCTTTGCATGAAAAATGCCTTACCCGCCACTATCTTCCTCACCAACTCAATCTCCTGAAGGGACTTATGGGCATCGGCCTTGGCAGTTTTGGCACTTTCGAGAGCCGAGGCAAGCTCGGACTCTCGAGTCTTTGAGTCACGCTCCAAACTCTCATGCTTTTCCATGAGAGCCTGGAGCTCTTGCCGAACCACCGCCACCTGCGCCTCCTGCTTTTCTCGCTCTGCCCGTTCCGCGGCCGCATTGCGTTCGGCCGCGGACATGGCCTCCTTCATGGTTGCCACCTCGTTCGTGGCCCCTGCATTACCCATGTTATCCTTGTTATTTTTTGTTGCAACCTAAATCCTTTTCTGTAAGGTACAAGTTCAAAGTGGTGTTACTCACCTTCTTTGTCCTGGAGCTGCTTCTTGGCGTGGCCGAGCTCTTGCTCGGACCGCTCGAGCTCCTGCTTCAAAGCACCGACCTCCGCAGTCAGTGCGGCAGAGGTCAGCAGCACAACCTGCAACCCATATTGACATAATTTTTTAGCAACCTTGCGTATATCCTTTTTTTCCAGATCCTCAGTCCGGCTTTTCTTTCCGAACACCAAACCGAGCATCAGGGGCTACTGTCTATGCGGTATTACATTGCATATTTTTAACTTCTTACCTCAAAGCCTGATAGAAGGCTACTGCAGGCTTCGGTCAGCCCGCTCATGGCAAGCTGTACCTTCTGAATCACCGCACTCATAATAGTGTGGTGTTCTTCCTCGATGGAAGCGCTCTGGAGCACCTCCAACAAATTGTCCGGCGCCTCCGGTTGGACGGAAGCCGCCGGCGTCACAGTCTTGCCCTTCGTGCGAAGGGGCCGCCGGCCGGACTCCGGAACCACTGCGGGTTCTGATGTGGAGTCCGGCGCAAAGTCCGGGAGGCCGCCTTGTGGCACCTCCGGAGCCTCCCCCTGATGGGTCCCTTCTTGGGATCCCACCTTGGCGTCCTCGGTGTCGCGAGGGGTGGAGGCGGTCGAGATGGAGTCTACATCGGACGGAGCCAACGACCCGCTCGATGAAGCGGGGAGATCATCATTGGCCGGACTACAGGCAGCATGCGGCATCAGAATGACACTATGTGACGCAGAAAAAGAAATTATAAATCATTCAGGAATCCGGATACTTACGATCTCGCCGGAGGCCTGGCCCTTGAAGGCCATTCTTCCTCGCCAACGTTGATGTTGGCGGAGCTGTCCGAGGGAATAGTCCTTCCCCTCTTGGACCCTTCGGCCTCCCCTATTGGGGAAGCCTTCCTCTTCCTCTCTCCCTCCTCTGGGAGAGAGTCCTCTTTCTCCTCCTCGTTTTCGGGGGAGGAGTCCGCCCCGGAGTCGTCGGATACCTGAAAACGGGAACTCTTTCGAGCACCCGTGGCCTCCTTCTTGGCCTTCTTCTCCGGCACCACGTGCGGTGCCGGAACCAGCAGCCTCGCTAGACGGGCGTCTACTGGGTTTTCTGGCATAGGAGCCGGGCAGATAATCTGCTCCGCCTTCCTCATCCAGTCCTGTCAAAGGAAAAGGGGGAAATTAAAACCCGCATAGAGTCAAACTATGAAAAACAAGTGTCCCGTAAAGGGGTAGAATCACTTAGCTCGTCGGCTTGGTGCTGCGAGCGAAATCCGCGATCTTCGGTCGCGGATGCGGGGGCTTCGGCGCCCTTAAACAGCACCCTCCAAGCGCCTTCGTACGTCGTGTCGAAGAGCCCGCTCAGCGCCTGGTGCTGTTCCGGATCGAACTCCCATAGATTGAGTGCCCGCTCTTGGCATGGGAGAATCCGGCGGACGAGCATGACTTGGACCACGTTAACCAACGTGAGCTTCTTCACCAGCTTCTGGATACAGGCTTGGAGTCCCATCAGCTCCTCCGAACTACCCCACATCAAGCCCTTCTCTTTCCAGGAGGTGAGCTGCATGGGGATACCAGATCTGAACTCGGGGGCCGCCGCCCATGTAGGGCCGCGCGGCTCGGTGATATAGAACCACGCCGATTGCCACCCCTTGACGGATTCCACGAAGGCCCCTTCGAACCAAAGGACGTTGGGCATCTTTCCCAACATGGCGCCTCCGCACTCCACTTGAGTGTCCTTCACTACCTTCGGCTTGACATTGAAGGTCTTGAGCCACAAGCCGAAGTGGGGCTGGATGCAGAGGAAATCCTCGCACACGACGATAAACGCCAAGATGTTGAGGATGAAGTTCGGCGCCAGATCATGGAAATCCAGGCCGTAATAGAACATGAGCCCCAGGACAAAGGGGTGAAGTGGAAAGCCCAGTCCGCGAAGGAAGTGGGGAAGAAAAACGACCCTCTCATGGGGCCTGGGGGTGGGGATGAGCCGCCCCTCGTCGGGCAGCCGGTGCGCGATGTCGCCAGACAGGTAGCCGGCGCTGCGCAGTCTTTCGATGTGCTCCTCCATAACGGAGGAGGTCATCCACTTGCCTCCCGCTCCAGACATAACTGGGGAAGGTTGAGACGAGATGTGCGGGCTTGGGTGCTGGAGCTCGAGTGCGCGGAGATGGATAAGCAAAGGAGGAAGAAGGCATAGGTGAAAAGGTGAATCCTTATCCCTTATATGGGCGGGCGAAGTCTACGCGTCCCCCACCGGCCTGGTAAAACTCGCTTATCCCCCAAGCGTCACCATCAATGGCGCGGTTGGGTTACCCACGTCCGTATTGATGAGAATCCCGGATTAAGGGGGAACACGATCTCTGCTTCGACAAGACGTGCCAAGGAAACCGCTTTGCTAAATGCGCTGAGGTGGTAGAGTAAAAAACGATTCAAGTAATGGCTTGGTAGTGGCATGACGTCATGCCGCAAAAAACGTCAGCAGATTGAACCTGTGTATATATTATTCTCTCTACGGTGGAATGTGGAATTTATTTTGCAGAGCCAGACACTATCCTGGTGTTCACCATCTTCTATCATTCGGAGGAGGAACCCGCCTTGCAATGCCAAGCAATATACGCGTCGGACTTATCGTCATTGAAGCATGGTTCAGGGGCTACTGAGGGAGTCATGGATTAGGGGGTGTCCGGATAGCCGGACTACCATCATCAGCCGAACTATCATCGGCCAGACTATCATCATCGACCAGACTCCAAGACTATGAAGATACAAGATTGAAGACTTCGTCCCATGTCCGGATGGGACTTTCCTTGGCGTGGAAGGCAAGCTTGGCAATACGGATATGTAGATCTCCTACCATTGTAACCGACTCTATGTAACCCTAGCCCTCTCCGGTGTCTATATAAACCGGATGGCTCTAGTCCGTAGGACACAACAACAACCATTACAATCATACCATAGGCTAGCTTCTAGGGTTTAGCCTCCTTGATCTCGTGGTAGATCCACTCTTGTAAACATCCACAATATCAATATCAATCAAGCAGGACGTATGGTTTTACCTCCATCAAGAGGGCCCGAACCTGGGTAAAACATCGTGTCCCTTGTCTCCTGTTACCATCCGCCTAGACGCACAGTTCGGGACCCCCTACCCGAGATCCGCCGGTTTTGATACCGACAGTAGCTATATCATTTAACTTGGTAAGATGTGCCACAACAGTTTCAGATTCAAGGCCATAAAAAGGATCAGATTCAACTAGAGTAATAATCTTAGGATCAACAGAGAATTCATAATCCTTATCAGTAACACAAATAGGTGAAGTAGCAAAAGCAGGGCCAGGTTTCATTCTAGCATTAAGAGACTGCTGCTTCCATTTAGCTAATAATTTCTTAAGATCATATCTATCATTGCAAGCAAAGATAGCTCTAGCAGCTTATTCATTCATAACATAACCCTCAGGAACAACAGGCAATACATAATCATTGGGAGAAATTTCATCATCACTATCATCAATAATAGCATCTTCAGTAATTTCATTCTCCCTAACTCTAGCAAGTTGTTCATCAAGAAATTCACCTAATGGCAAAGTAGTATCACGCACAGAAGTAGTTTCATCATGCATAGTAGAAGCATCATCAATAACATGCGACATATCAGAATTCATAGCGGTAGCAGGTTTAGGTGTCGCAAGCTTACTCATAACAGAAGGAGAATCTAGTGCAGAGCTAGATGGCAGTTCCTTACCTCCCCTCGTAGTTGAGGGATAAATCTTGGTTTTAGCATCTTTCAAGTTCTTCATATTGATCAATTGATATAAATCCCAAGTGACTCAGAGAATAGAGCTATGCTCCCCGGCAACGGCGCCAGAAATTAGTCTTGATAACCCACAAGTGTAGGGGATTGCAACAACTTTCGAGGGTAAAGTATTCAACCCAAATTTATTGATTCGACACAAGGGGAGCCAAAGAATATTCTTGAGTATTAGCAGTTGAGTTGCAATTCAACCACACCTGGATAACTTAGTATCTGCAGCAAAGTATTTAGTAGCAAAGTTGTATGATAATAAAGGTAACAGTGGTAAAAGGTAAATATAGTAGTAGCAATGTTTTTGGGTTTTTGTAGTAGTTGTAACAGCAGCAACAGAAAAGTAAATAAGCGAAGAACAATATGTGAAAAGCTCATAGGCAATGGATCAGTGATGGATAATTATGCCGGACGCGATTCCTCATGTAATAGTTATAACATAGGGTGACACAGAACTAGCTCCACTTCATCAATGTAATGTAGGCATGTATTCCGTAAATAGTCATACATGCTTATAGAAAAGAACTTGCATGACATCTTTTGTCCTACCCTCCCGTGGCAGCGGGGTCCTAGTGGAAACTAAGGGATATGAAGGCCTCCTTTTAATAGAGAACCGGACCAAAGCATTAACACATAGTGAATACATGAACTCCTCAAACTACGCTCATCACCGAGAAGTATCTCGATTATTGTCACTTTGGGGTTGTCGGATCATAACACATAATAGGTGACTATAGACTTGCAAGATAGGATCCAGAACACACATATATTCATGAAAACATAATAGGTTCAGATCTGAAATCATGGCACTCGGGACCTAGTGACAAGCATTAAGCATAGCAAAGTCATAGTAACATCAATCTCAGAACATAGTGGATACTAGGGATCAAATTCTAACAAAACTAACTTGATTACATGGTAAATCTCATCCAACCCATCACCGTCCAGCAAGCCTACGATGGAATTACTCACGCACGGCGGTGAGCATCATGAAATTGGTGAAGGATGGTTGATGATGACGACGGCGATGAATCCCCCTCTCCGGAGCCCCGAACAGACTCCAGACCAGCCCTCCCGAGAGAAATTAGGGCTTGGCGGCGGCTCCGTGTTGTAAAACGCGATGAAACTTTCTCTCTGATTTTTTTCTCCCTGAGACGGAAGATATGGAGTTGGAGTTGAGGTCGGTGGAGGTCCAGGGGGCCCATGAGATAGGGGGCGCGCCCTATAGGGGGGGGGCTGTCTCGTGGACAGGGTGTGGGCCCCCTGGTGTATTTCTTTCGCCCAGAAATTCTTATTAATTCCAAAAAGTGCCTCCGTGGATTTTCAGGACATTCCGAGAACTTTTCTTTTCTACACATAAAACAGCGTCAGTCTGGGTTAGTTTCATTCAAATCATGCAAGTTAGTTTCATTCAAACAAGGGCAAAAGTGTTTGGAAAAGTAGATACGTTGGAGACGTATCAACTCCCTCAAGCAATTCAGTTGATAGACTAAAAGTGATAAAGAAAAACTTTTACAAACTCTGTTTGCTCTTGTTGTTATAAACATGCAAAGCCAGCATTCAGGTTTCAGCAAATATTATGAACTAACCATACTCACAATAGCACTTAGGTCTCACAATTACTCATATCAATAACATAATCAGCTAGCAAGCCATAATAATAAAACTTGGATGACAACACTTTCTCAAAACAATCATAACAAGATATAACAAAATGGTATCTTGCTAGCCCTTTCTGAGACCGCAAAACATAAATGCAGAGCACCTTTAAAGATCAAGGATTGACTAAACATTGTAATTCATGGTAAAAGAGACCCAGTCAAGTCATACCCAATATGAACCAATAGTAATGAATGCAAATGACAGTGTGCTCTCCACCGGGTGCTTTTTAATAAGAAGGGTGATGACTCGACATAAAAGTAAATAGATAGGCCCTTCGCAGAGGGAAGCAGGGATTTGTAGAGGAGCCAGAGCTCGATTTTAAAACAAAGATTGAATAACATTTTGAGCGGCATACTTTTGCTGTCAACGCAACAACTATGAGATGGTTGTATCTTCCATACTAAATGCATTATAGGCAGTTCCCAAACAGAATGGTAAAGGTTTATACTCCCCAACCACCAACAAGCATCAATCCATGGCTTGCTCGAAACGACGAGCGCCTCCAACTAACAACAGCCCAGGGGGAGTTCTGTTTAATTATTTTGATTTGCTTTGATCTTTTTGGATCATGGGACTGGGCATCCCGGTTACCAGCCCTTTCTCGTGAATGAGGAGCGGTGTACACTCCTCTTGAGAATAACCCACCTAGCATGGAACATGAGCTGCTCGAGCATACAAAACATAATTTCATTTGAAGGTTTGGAGTTTGGCACATACAAATTTACTTGGAACGGCAGGTAAATACCGCATATAGGAATGTATAGTGGACTCATATGGAGCAACTTTGGGGTTTAAGGATTTTGGATGCACAAGCTGTATTCCCGCTTAGTACAGGTGAAGGCTAGCAAAATACTGGGAAGCGACCAACTAAGAGAGCGACAACAGTCATAAACATGCATTAAAATTAATTAACACCAAATACAAGCATGAGTAGGATATAATCCACCTTGAACATAAATATCGTGAAGGCTATGTTGATTTGATTCAACTACATGCGTGAACATGTGCCAAGTCGAGTCACTCAATTCATTCAAAGGAGGATACCATCCCATCATACCACATCATAATCATTCTAATAGCATGTTGGCACACAAGGTAAACCACTATAACTCAAAGCTAATCAAGCATGGTACAAGCAACTATAATCTCTATATGTCATTGCAAATATGTTTACTTCATAATAAGCTGACTCAGGAATGATGAACTCATCATATTTACAAAAACAAGAGAGGTCGAGTTCATACCAGCTTCTCTCATCCCAATAAGTCCATCATATGTCGTCATTATTGCCTTTCACTTGCACGACCGAACGTTGTATATAATAATAAGAGTGCACGTGCATTGGACTAAGCTAGAACCTGCAAGCATTCAACTCAAAAGAGAAGACAAGTAATATGGGCTCTAAGTTAAATAAATAATCATGCATATGAGAGCCACTAAAAATTTTCAATATGGTCTTCTCGACCCCCAATTGAAAGAAAAGAAAATAAAACTATTTACACAGGAAAGCTCCCAACAAGAAAGAAGAAGAACTAGAAATCTTTTTGGGTTTTCATTTTAATTTCTACTACAAGCATGGAAATTAAACTAACTATTTTTTTTTGATTTTTCTCAAGGTTTATCAAACACACAAGAAGAAAACTAGAAAAAGGAATTTAAACTAACATGGATAATACAATGAAAGAGTATGAGCACTGGCAACTAGTATGTGAACATGAATGTAAAGTCGGTCTCCCCCAAGCTTAGGCTTTTGGCCTAAGTTCCTCTAATACTAGGGACCGCCTGGTTGATATCCATAAGTGAAACCGGGGTCGTACTGAGATGCAGCGGCAACCGCCTCCTGAGTTGCAGCGTGTTGGCGAGCTGCCTCCGCTCTCCTCTCGTGTTCAGCTGCTTTCTCCCTGGTGACAACATATCTTCCTTTCGCCTGATAATCAAAAAGGTAGGGAGCAGGAAGAGTAACATGGACGACGTTGCGTCCGTCATAGGTTAGTCGATATTGGAGGAATTGATCATTCCTCCCAAGAAATTGATGACTTACCATAGTTTCATAATCCAAATAAACAGGAGGTATTATCATATCTCCCTCTCGTGGGGCTATACCAAGATAATTATCCACACGGGTTGCATAAATTCCTCCAAATAAATTTCCCTTTCTACTATCATTCTGCAGCCTACGTGCAACTATTGCCCCCAAGTTATAACCTTTATAACCTAACACAGCACTCTTGAGGATACTCAGATCAGGGACACACATGTGACATGCTTCATCCTTACCATTAATACATCTACTGATGAAGAGAGCAAAATAATGTATAGCATGAAAATGAATGCTCCCTATGGTAGCTTGTGCTATGTCCCTAGATTCTCCCATAGTAATACTAGCAAGAAAATCTCTAAATTCAGATTTGTGAGGATCATTAATATTACCCCACTACGGGAATTTGCAAGCAGTTGTGAAATCCTCTAAATCTATGGTATAAGATGTATCATAAATATCAAATATGACACTATGGGAATTACGCGTATAGTTATATTTAAACCTCCGCACAAAGGAATCGGTCAATTGATAGTACTGAGGACACTTATCTTGTAAGAAGTCCTCCAGCTTAGCATTACGCACATATGCGTCAAATTCCTCCTTAAAGCCCGCTTTGACCATAAAATCATCGGATGGCCACTCACAAGCTCGTACATCCGCGTTCCCCGCCAATTCAACATCTTGCTCACATATAGCAATCCTGAGCCCTTTCTTCGCCGAGGAACCACCTTGGTACATTCTCCTAAGCATATTTCTTTTTCTGAAATAATTCTGAAATTTTAGTAACTTCAAAATAAAAGTGAATAAAACATAACAAGAATGGCAGCAACTACTCCTACAAGTGCCTAGGTCCAAGTCCACCGGCTAACTCTACAAACACAGTATCACCTGCTCCACCAGCTGCAGCATCCGCTTCAACTGTACCAGCATCTCAACCAGTTACTCGTTTGTTTGCTCCGGAACTGGCCAGTTCCCAAGCTGCCTACACACCTAACACTCTGAAGCACTACTGACACAACAGGACTTGGCAAGATGAGATGAACCTCATGAGCATCAACACCAAGACGGTACCTGACCGAGTCAAGTTGTAGTTGCATGCTCCTTTATATGTACTCTCACGGTTTGATATATACTAACACTTTCCATATTCGTTGTTGAACTAGCACCACGGCGCAAGCGGAAACAGACATCAGGGATAATGCTTGACAGATTAACAAAATCTAAAGGAGGAAGAATGGAGATCCATTTTGAGGCAGGTTTAAAAAGGCCACGTGATGCTACAGAGTCAGCCAAGTTAGTATCAGAGGCAGTCGTTGCCGTTAGGTGTCATGCACGTATCCTCCCAACGTGGATCCAGTACAGGAATGAGAAAGACAATACCCAGTTTAACACCTTCCTTGACCATTTATCCGTAAGTAATGTTATTCATCGCAATTAGTAATATTGTCTTGCTCTGTCCCATACTTTCTAGCTTCCTCCTAATAATACTCACATTCTTTTTTCAACAGATGAGGTTCAAGTTGGATCCAAAAGATGATGCAACTAAACAAGCATGCACTCATGTTTTTCAGTCTGCTTTGCGACAGTATCGGTACCACCTTAGAAAATCTCACTTTGAAGGCAAGGCTAACAATGAAATCGCCCAAACATCTCCAGTGGAATATATTACAGATGAAGGCTGGACAACCCTCGTTAAACACTGGTCTGATCCAAAGTATCAGGTAGGCTATATGTATTTGATCAGACCACATATTGAACTTGTATTTATGTATGTGCCTTACAAGTGTATCTTGTTCTAGGCTAACTGTTTGAAGAACAAAACTAACCGTTCTAAAGTGAAATTCCAACAGACAACAGGATCTCGTAGCTATATTGCACACTGCAAGGCTCTTGTAAATAGCTGCTACTTCCTTCTTTTTTGTGTGACATATTATCGTATCTATATTGACTTGTTCCAAATACAGAGGAAAGACCGTGCGGACCAAAAAGAACCTAAACCGAATGCAGTGCAAATCTTCAAGGATTGCCACACCAACAAGATGAAGGGCATGAGCACACCAGTTCAAGCCGCTGTTGTAAGTCCTTACTCCTCCTGCCTTGAACTGATTGGTACTGCGATGTGTTCATTTAACTACTTGGTTTGCAGCCAATGTCAGTTACTCTGTTCACTTTTGTACACAGTTGTCTTAATGTATCATTTCACCTTACATGGTTTAAAAGAGATGAAGGATATTCTATTGGTCTTGATCTGTAATCTAGTTGTTATGTTCATGTGCGCACATAATGATAAAATAGCCTGTTTTTTTATATCTGTTTACCCATGATATGAATGATGTCATACTATGTTCTTCCTACTTTAAACCATGTCTCTTTATCTTTAAATGTCAACGAATGTGAGGAAATAGACAATACAGTAGGCATGCTACATGGACATATGTTTCGAAAGTGATTTTATTATGTAGTTGGCACTACAATACATGCTAATGTATTACAGTAGTTCACCAAAATAAGTTATGTATAAACGTTTAACCTACTTTGTTTGTTTTTAACTCATTAGTAAATTATCTAGTACACTAATCAACAAGTTCAAACTTTCAGGAAGCTATGGAACAAATGATTGAACAGCCACAACCACCTGAAGGTGACGAGGCTACTACAAGCACAATGTCACCTCTTGCTGCACTGCGTTAGTATCTCTCCACTAACAGTGCAAAAGGCACCTTCCTGCATAATTCTGGGTTGGTTGTCAAGGTAACCTCGTCCAAATCGCCTTCTGAACAAAATGTTCCTGCTAGATAGAGTGATATATCTGTGCTCTAGACATAAGTCCAATCCCTAATGGACGTTGTTTCGGAAACAAGAATAGTGGTTGAGAAATGTCGTCAAGATATGAATGGTTCTGAAACCGGACTATCAGACATTCGCTTCGTTGTTCAAGAGCAATGGCGGAAAAAAGGTGGAGATCGTGCTGCTCCATCAGATTCTACAGCCTGAAACATTAGCACTCAGGTCAAATGATCTGTGCTTCTATACATCTGATGGTGCTTTTATTTGGAAGGACTGTTAACTTTATGCCAACAGGCCTTTTGTTGTATGGTCGGAATTTACTTTGTTGTGATACAACATTTATGATCCTGCCACAGGCTGCAGTAGTTACGATGCTATTTGTGTATAGTGTAGGTTTATCATAGTAATGTATTCGGCCGAAAGCTTCGTAGGATCCCAACATGCCAACATTCGTCGGGCCCATTCCAATTCGGCTAAAAATGATTACGGGCCGAAATTGGCATGTAGCCCACTAAAAATATCTAGGCCTAAATCAGCATAAGCTTTCATATTTTTCTGGTAGGCCTGTGCCCATAGTGGGCCTTTAACAGGCCTAAACATAATTTGGGCCCTCAGTAAAATTAGGCCGTTTACAGATGTAAATATCTCGAGCCCATAAAAAACATGGGCCTTTAATAGACCGAAAGTGAGATTGGGCCCTGATTGGCCAAATAACCCACTGGACTTAGCAGGCCGAAATGGTGGCCCATTTACGATGCGGATCTTTGACAGGCCGAAATTTGGACGGGCCGTAAATGCACCGACCTAATACACGGGCCTTTAACGGGCCGGAACTTTGGTCGGGCTAGATTATCGTCAATTTTATATGGGCCATTAATGGGCCCGATATGACATTGGGCCACATATAGCCCATGGTTTACATATGGCGTTAACAGGCCGGAAATGACAACAGGCCGAAAGTGGCCCAAATCAATAGTGCGCCTCTAACAGGCCGAATGTCAGACATGGTCGAATATGACCCAAATCCTTTACGGTCATTTATGGGCCGAAAGTTTTCATGGCCTGTAAGTGGGCCCAAATGAAGCTGGATTTTTAACAGGCCGGAAATACACCAGGCTGTAATTCGGCCCAATTACTTAGCGGACAGTTAACAGGCCAGAAGTGACCATGGGCCACGTTGGTGACAAGTTTAGGAAAGGCCGTTGACGGGCCGATTTGATAGAGAATGTTGGGCCTTTAGCTGGGCCGGCCCATTATGGTCTGCAAAATCTTGTGGGCCTTTAGCTGGGCCGGCCCATTGTGGACCGCAAAATCTTGTGGGCCTATAGCTGGGCCGGCCCATTATGGTCTGCAGATTCGTGTGGGCCTTTAGCTGGGCCGGCCCATTATGGTCCGCTAAATTTTGTGGGCCTTTAGCTGGGCCGGCCCATTATGGCCCGCTAAATCTTATGGGCCTTCGGTTGGGCCGGCCCATTTAAACTTTGTGGGCCACTTTTGGGCCAGTCCACGTGTCAACATATCATAGGCCCATCTCGACCGTTGGATGAGTGACACCTGTGCCAACGTGGAGCTGACGCATGGATCCGCCAGCCAATGAGAATTTTACACGTGGAAAATCGGCATTGGTCGTGGCTGTTAACGGGTTATCGGATCCAAAATCCGACCTAATAGCTTAACGGCGTTCCGTTACGGTGGATGCCACGTGTCGGTCACCCTTGACAAAAGCACTTCTGTGACGCGTGATTTATCGTCATGGAAGTGGACACTTCCGTGATGATAATTTTGGTAATGTCATGGAACACTTCTACGACAGCACAGGTATGACTATCTTGATTCTGTCATAAATTTGTCATGGATGTACATGCATGACAGAAAACGCGACCTACTGTGACAAACACGTATCATCACGGAAGTGTATTTTTTTGTAGTGTATATAGGCGAAGGAAGTCGGTCAGGGGAGCCACGAGGGGCCCACAAGGCAGGGGGCACCCCCCCTAGGGAGCACCTTGCACCCTCGTGGTCGCCTCGACTGCTTCTTGACATCCACTCCAAGTCTCCTGGATTGCGTTTATTCAAAAAAGATCTCTCCCGAAGGTTTCATTCCGTTTGGAATCCGTTTGATATTCCTTTTCTGCGAAACACCGAAATAGGTAAAAAAATAGCAATTCGGGCTGGGCCTCCGGTTAGTAGGTTAGTCCCAAAAATGGTACAAAAGTTTATAGTAAAGCCCATAAATATCCAAAACGGGTAATATAATAGCATGGAACAATAAAAAATTATAGATATGTTGGAGACGTATCAAGTAGCCCCCAAGAATTGGGTTGGGCAACATGGCCGACCCTAGGACCGTACCTCCTCGGGAACTAGTTCAACTGTCATCTATGTTTTGACCATACCGAGGTGGAGTTCAGCAGGAAATATGCCAAACTGTAGTTTTAGAAAAGAGTTTCACACCGAACACCTCAACCAAGAGAATGTCCCGCTTCCTAAAAGGAAAACATAAAATCGGTGAAGATATTATAAGCTCAAAAGACGAAAAAACAAGCGTAAAAAAGTTTACGTCTAGATTGAATCAAGCTATTTTGGTGCTAATATGTAATTGGTGTTAAAATTGTACTTCCGTCATGCTTTGACATGACACATCCGATCTCTAGACTTCAAGTGGTTCAGCCTTTGGCTTCAGCCTCTCTATCCCGAAGGCGGAGTGTTTCTCAGACCAGCTTAGCAAACTAAACGTGAGCAGCTTGATACGTTTCCAGCATATCTATAATTTTTGATTGTTCCATGCTATTATATTATCCATCTTGGATGTTTTATAAGCATTTATATGATATTTTATATGATTTTTGGGACTAACCTATTAACCTAGAGCTCAGTGCCAGTTTTTGTTTTTTCCTTGTTTTTGAGTTCCGCAGAAAAGGAATATCAAACGGAGTCCAATTGCCATGAAAATTTACGGAGATTATTTTTGGACTAGAAAAAGACCATGGAGCATTGGAGATGGAACAAACGAGTCCCGAGGCCACCACGAGGGTGGAGGGCACGCCCTACCCCCTGGGCGCACCCCCTACCTCGTGGCTGCCTCATGGAGCCCGCCTGACTTGTTCCCGATGCCAACACCTCTTATATATTCCCAAACTTCCATAACATAACCAAGATCGGGAGTTCCGCCGCCGCAAGCCTCTGTAGCCACCAAAAACCAATTGGGACCCTATTCCGGCACCCCGCCGGAGGGGGAATCCATCATCGGTGGCCATCTTCATCATCTCGACGCTCTCCATGACCAGGAGGGAGTAGTTCACCCTGGGGCTGAGGGTATGTACCAGTAGCTATGTGTTTGATCTCTCTCTCTCTCTCTCTGTCTCTCTCTCTCTCTTGTGTTCTTGATTTGGTACGATCTTGATGTACTACGAGCTTTGCTACTGTAGTTGGATCTTATGATGTTTCTCCCCCTCTACCTTCTTGTAATGGATTGAGTTTTCCCTTTGAAGTTATCTTATCGGATTGAGTCTTTAAGGATTTGAGAACACTTGATGTATGTCTTGCATGTGCTTATCTATGGTGACAATGGGATATTCACGTGATCTACTTGATGTATGTTTCGGTGATCAACTTGCGGGTTCTGTGACCTTGTGAACTTATGCATAGGGGTTGGCACACATTTTCGTCTTGACTCTCCGGTAGAAACTTTGGGGCACTCTTTGAAGTTCTTTGTGTTGGTTTGAATTGATGAATATGAGATTGTGTGATGCATATCATATAATCAAACCTGTGGATACTTGTGGTGACATTGTGTAAGTGCATCTAGTGCCACCCCTAGTTGGTTTTGGAGTATTGACGACAAACCTGGTTGAGGGACTAATGTGTTTGTGAGAATTGCAGGATAACACAGGTTGTAGTCCCTCATTGATTCGGTTTACCTACCGGATATGACCCCTAAAAATGTGTGAAGACATTGAAGACAATGGTGGTCTGTGAAGCTAATCACGTTAAAGACTATGACATGAGAAGACAATGTCTGAAGACTATGGAGCGCGAAGACTTAGTTGTTTCGCTGTTTCTTTTCTTCTTTGTTGAGTCATAGGAACCACCGTACTGTTAAGTGGGGTCCAAGTGAACAAAGTCAAAGTGACTGAAGTGATGCTCAACCAAATCCTATGTCTTCGAGCGAAGACAATGAGTGCAAATCTTATCCAGAGTCAGATGAGTCAGCTTTACTTGTAGCCCAAGTCAAGCTGCCGCATGTGTTTGAAATCTGACCGTTGCGACACGTGTCAGTTCCTTAGTGACCCAGGTTCATTTCAGAAAATTCAGGTCGGGTTGCCCCGTGGCTATAAATAGCCCACCCCTACACCATAAATTGGTGGCTGCTTAGAGTTAGTATACGACTTTTGTCGTTTGAGAGCAACCCACACTACTGGAAACAGCTACTTTGCCATCTGCCAGCTCTTTGCCGTCCGCTAGCTGACGGCAAAGAAGCTCTTTGCCATCAGCTACCGAAAAGCAGACGGCAAAGAACTGGCTGATGGCATAGTACTTCTTTGCCATCAGCTAGTTCTTTGCCGTCGGCTAGCGGACGGCAAAGAGGGAGGGGCCCCACCGACGAGCTGGTTTAAAAAAACTTAACGGCCCCCCCTATTTGCCGTCCGCTAGCGGACGGCAAAGAGCAAGTGACAGACGGCAAAGTGGGGCGGACGGCAAACGTTTAGGTTACTAACGGCGCCCCACCCCGCCCATCTCTCTCTGTTCGATCTGTCCCCCTCTCCTCCCCGACGACCACCGCCACCCGCCACCGCCCCCTGGCCCCACTGCCCCTCGCCCCGTCGCCCCCACCACCCGCCACCACCCCGTCGTCCCGTCGCCCGCGCCGGAGCCAGGTTCGCCGCGGGCCGCCTGCGTCCGCCTCGCCCCCCGTCTCGGAGCTAGGCTCGCCGCCGCCCCTGCGGCCGC
>NC_041393.1:88505214-88512921 GCF_002162155.2 Triticum dicoccoides | reverse complement strand
GACAAGACACCCCGACCACCGACACCTCCCGAAAAGGTGTTTTTTGGCTTCCAGAGGCCGACGGGGTCATATATTTGTGAATTATTAGTTAGGTCATATATTAGTTAGGTCATATATAATTGTGTTGATCGTGTAGTTTTAAATGTGCAG
Organism: Triticum dicoccoides; assembly: GCF_002162155.2. Classification (NCBI taxonomy): domain Eukaryota; kingdom Viridiplantae; phylum Streptophyta; class Magnoliopsida; order Poales; family Poaceae; genus Triticum; species Triticum dicoccoides. Next base: position 88,512,771 of record NC_041393.1, on the reverse strand, counting down.
CTGTTTCATCGCTGCGAGGTTTGGTGTTCGACGACCTCGCCGTGCGTTTGACGAGCTCTGCCCCTTCATTCGTGGGTGAGCACAAATGACAAGTCCTCCTCCCCCATTAATTATTTGATCTATTCCGATGAAACTTGATAGCTAGCTATATATGTGTCTTGAATCATCAGTATGCGTAACCAATATGTGTCTCCCGTTCGAAAGCGTCATAGTTATAAATATGCATGCATTTGCATATTTATAACCTTGATTCTTTCGAATTGTCCAACGCTATCCATGGACAGCCCGACTATGTGTAGATTGGGTTCGTTTTCCCATATGCTTTGCTCCGGATTCGACGCATAAATTTCATCAGTGCCTCCCCTGTTGTTCTCCGGGTACACATCCTCTCTGTTTATTGCAAAGACGTGTATCAGGAGAACAGCGGGGAGGTGCTGCCGAAATTTTGCGCCAGATCCAGAGCATAGCATGGGAAAATGAACTCAATCTACACATACACTGGTGGGATTAGGACCTATCATTACCTATTAGAGTGTAGGTTGCATGGACGTAATAAAATTGACAAAATAGTTAAACTGATGAATATATACATGGTGAATTACATATATAATTGCTGTGTGTCCAGTAGCTCTGAAAGTCAAGATGAGTGACCGTGCGTGGATGTATACCGGTCACACTGGTCAGAACAAATGGAGCGCTGAATGGTTCACAAAAACCAAGGGGTTTGTGCAAGCTGCATTTGCAAATGGCCAAAAGAAAACTTGGTGCCCCTGTTTCCAGTGCGGCAATTGGGAAAAGAAGACAGAGGCTGAAATGGGCAAACACCTGCAGAAGAGTGGTTTTACGCCCGATTATACGGTGTGGACATTTCATGGTGAGTCTGCCCAACGTGACCGAGCTGAGGTGGATCATCGTTGCACCGACGAGCATGGTACCGGGATGGAAAACATGGTGCAAGGCTATGATGATGCTCGGGATTCGGACGAGGAGATGGAGGAATCTGCAAAGGCTTTCAATGAAATGTTGGAGTCTTCAAAACGTCCGCTCCACGAGCACACTGAGCTTTGTCAGTTGGATGCCATCTCACAAGTAATGGCTCTGAAGGCTCAGTTCAACTTGGGCAGAGAATGCTATGACGCAATTATGACAGTATTTGGACGCTTTCTACCCAAAGGCCATGTAATGCCTGCAAATCTGTACCAGTCGGACAAAATCCTCCGTGCACTGAAGATGCCCTATGAGAAGATACATGCCTGTGAGAAAGGATGTGCCTTATTTAGGCTTGACTATGCGGACTTGAACTATTGTCCCATTAGCAAGTCTTCCAGGTATATTGTGGTAGACAACAGTATGGGTGAGAAGACACAGACCAAAATCCCCGTTAGTGTTCTTCGGTATATGCCAATCGTACCAAGACTTCAACGTATTTTCATGGTCGAAGGGACGGCCAGACAGATGACATGGCACAAAACAGGCAAACGAACCGAACTAGATGCAGATGGGAATCTGATGATGGTACACACATCGGATGGTGTTGCGTGGAAAAAGTTTGATGAATTACATGCTGACAAAGCGGCAGATCCGAGGCATCCTCGAGTCGGCATCAACACGGATGGGTTCAATGTGTTTGGTATGACGGCAGCCCAATACAGTTGTTGGCCCATATTTGTCTTTCCACTCAATCTCCCCCCCGGACAGATTATGCAAAGAAAGAACATTTTCCTGACGTTCATAATTCCAGGACCCAACTATCCGGGCAAAAATATGAATGTGTACATGCAGCCGCTTAAGGATGAATTGCAAGAAGCCTGGGATAATGGGTTCAAGACATACGACGCCTTTAGCAAACAGAACTTCATAATGTGTGTCTGGTACATGTACTCGACGCATGACTTGCCGGCGTATGCGCTATTCGTTGGCTGGTGTGTGCATGGAAGATTCCTGTGCCCCACATGCAAGGGAGCTCTTGAGTTTCGTTGGCTTCAGGCCGGTCGCTAGTTTTCTTGCTTCGACATGCATAGACAGTTCCTGGATCCTCGCCATAAGTTCAGGAAAGACAAGAAGAACTTCATCAGGGGTAGAGTTGTCAAAAACTCTGCACCACCTGCATTGACAGGCCAACAGACCCTGGATCAGTTAAACGCTCTCGAGCCAGATCCACAACGTCCAGGGTACTTCAAGGGGTATAATACTAAGCACGCGTGGACTCACAAAACATGCTTATGGGATCTGCCTTACTTCAAAGACCTCCTTTGCCCACACAACATCGACGTGATGCACACTGAGAAGAATATCGCCAAGGCACTTTTTGGTACATTGTTCGGCATAGATGGGAAGTCAAAGGATAATACTAAGGCTAGAGTCGATCTGGAGGTGCTATGTGATAGGCCGTTACAAAACATGAAAGAACCGAAAGGAAAGCAGAACTGGACAAAGCCAAAGGCATGGTTCAATCTTGGAAGGCCAACTATGAGGGAAATTCTCTTGTGGGTGCAACAGCAGTTGATGTTCCCCGATGGGTACGCAACGAATCTAAAGAGGGGAGCGAATCTTGATAAACTAAAGATATTTGGTCTCAAGAGTCATGATTGGCACATATGGATTGAGCGGGTAATGCCGGTGATGTTGCGTGGCTTCATCCCTGAGGATGAATGGCTAGTACTGGCAGAACTCAGCTATTTCTTCTGTGTTCTTTGTGCGAAAGAACTATCGCCTGGCGTGCTAGAAGAAATGGAAGAGTTGGCGCCGAAGTTGATCTTCAAGTTAGAGAAGATCTTTCCACCGGGCTTCTTTAATCCAATGCAGCATTTGATTTTGCATCTCCCAACCGAGGCAAGATTGGGGGGGCCCATGCAAAATCGTTGGTGCTACCCAACTGAGAGGATGCAGAAGACGCTTCGAGAAAAATGTAAAAATAAACGTAGAATTGAAGCATCGATGGCTGAGGCATTCATCACAGAGGAGGCGGCAAACTTCGTAACAGCGCACTACGAAGCCAAAAATCATCATTTGCATAATCCGAAGCCTCGGTACAATGCTGACGATCCTAAAAAGGGTGGATCCGACCTCAGCCTATTCAAAGGGAATCTCGCACCAGCTAGTGTTTCACATCCAGTATCTTTGGATAATGAAGAATGGCGGACCATTTCGTTGTATATCTTCAACAACCTGATAGAAGTGCAGCCGTACATCGAGTAAGTTCTCGGTACATTGTTTCGCAACTTCTATTTCCTTTGAACTACTCTTATTCCTGGATATGTCATACAGTCGATACGTCGCCATATTCTCGTATGGAGCAGAGATCCAAAAGGATTCCGTCGAAGAGTATGAGCTTCTCGCAAAGCAAGGAGGTGGCTATCCCGGTTTCATCTCTTGGTTCAAACAAATGGTAATTTCTATTAGACAATTTCATTACATTCGCTAATTTGTGCATAATGCAACAATCCCCTTTCATATTAAACTTGTAGGCTAATTCAGAGTCTATGGACGCCGAATTGAGACAAGTCGCTAATGGTTTTGACTATAAGGTCCGTTCATTTGACAAGTACGACATCAATGGGTACCGCTTGGCAAAAAGCTATCTATGGCCGACCGAAAGTCTACAAATTGTTGTCTATCTGCTATCGGCGACGGAGGTACCGAGTATTATGGGAGAGTTGAAGCAATTTATGAACTTCTGTTCTATGGTGAAAACCCACCGAATGTCGTAGTCTTCAAATGTTATTGGTTTCAGCCGAAGGAGACTAGAAGGACTCATGAACATATAGGGCTAGTTGAAATCAACCAAAGCACTCATTTAGATGTTCCTGATGTCTATATTATGGCTCAACAGGCGACCCAAGTATTCTATCTACCGTGGGCCTGCCAAACTAATCCAAATCTGAAAGGTTGGGATGTCGTTTATGAAGTGCCGCCACGTGCTAGACTTTCTCCCCCAAAGGAAGAGGATTATGAACCTCACATTAACCCAGACACATATGAAGGAGAATTCTTCCAAGAGACACGTCTTTCCAAAAAGCGTTTCAAGAACCGCTATACTTCACCCCAAAACATTGAAGTAGACAGCGACAATGAATCCGACATCACCCCAGAGGAGGAACAAGAAGAGCCGGAACAAGAAGAGGTTACTGCTGCGGATGACCTGTCAATGCTTGACCGATTACGTCAAGGTGGCCTTGCACATGTTGATGCCAATGAACCTTATGAGACCATCATTGATTATAGTGATGATGATGATTATGCATTTATTGATGATACTGATCAAGATTATTAGTAGTGTCAGGTATTCAATTTTTTTATGTTGTACTTGATGATGATACACTTAAGTGATATACATATTATTATTCATGTCGGTACTTTTTTTTATGTTGTACTAATTTTGTTTATTCTTTGTCATGGCAGGTGTTGAAAGATGGTGGGCGCTGGTCGGGAGCGTGCCGAGGCCCCTTCTTCGTCGGCGCGTGCAAGGTCTTCCATTCCACCCGCACCTCTCCGCCGAGCGTTGCTGGACAGTATGGCGACACCGCCGGGCCCTTCTTCGTCGACCGCGGTGCCCAGCAGGGGACGAGGTAAGAAGAAGAGAGGAGGTGGAGCACGTGGTCGCGGGAGAGGAGGTAGGGTGACTCTTACGGCGCCTTCCTCGCCACCGCCCCCAGCTGTTTCACCCGAGCATGTGATTGCTAGGGTGGACTCGGCTGGGGAGGAGGCTGCACGGACTTCGGTCCACGAGCCTCCGGTCCATGGGTCTTCGGCCCACGAGCCTCGGGTCGACGGGCCTTCGGCCCACGAGACCCCGGAGGAGCACACGTCTATATGGGGTACCTGGTCGGGTCAGCCTGAGGATGGCGGGGAGCCGAGTGGCCATGCTGATGATGGCGGGGAGCCGACTAATGAGGAGGGGGAGGAGGGGGGCAACGTCTACCAGCGTGGTGCTACACGGCTCCCGTCCGTGCCGGCGACCCGCGAGCAGAGGTGGTTGATTTTCCCTGATGGGGAGAGGTAAGTGCATTTAATCTCTTTGTACCTTCTGCATTCACGTTTCTTCAAATAACTGATGTGTTGGCCTTGTCATGCTGCAGGGGTTGGGACCAGCATGAAAGTGTCCGCCGGCCCAACTCCGTCCTTGGAGTTCTGATTCGGCAAAACTTCCCGGGGTTTGTCACGTTGCCTGGTGAGGGTCGGCTTCCAGAGGTTGGATTGACTTGGGAGCACTACTTGGCTGCCCCGGCCCCGCCGGGTGAGATTATCGACGGTGTCTTGTGCAAGACGAGGGCAGACGTCGTGATCAGAAAGTTCTGGGTAATTGCTCCTATACGCAATTTAAAATCTTCAACTAGCTAGTTATTAATTGTACTAATCAATATTGTCTCATTTGATTGCAGACATTCTACAGGTGTGAAGAGGGATACCAGGAGGAGGCGGATCATGTTATCCACAAGGAGTGCAAGCGCCTACTTCAGAACTTACGACATGAGGTTCGGGTGCAGGCTGTTCGAGACTACTACGCCGGGCGTGGTATCAAGAAGCCCAAGCAGGAGTGCCGCGATAAGTTCTTGAGTAAGGAGAAGTACATGAAGGTAATTCTTAAGGCCTTGTACTTACTTCCTTCATTTAGTAATTCATAGCCTTAGCGCTCAAGTTTCTATTTGCTAACTTAGGCCCCTCCGAGATGGTGTGCGGATCGGATGGATTGTTGGGAGGTGTTGGTCAATTCGTGGTGCTCAGAAGAATGGCTGGCCACCCACAAAGAGGCCAAGGACAAACGTGCCCAAATGGAAGGTGTGCCACACCACCAAGGCAGCTCCAACTTATTTCAGTACGGGCGGAACTGGGTATGTGGTTTGCTTCATGATTCATGCAATTCATTCATCATGCTAGCTTTAGCCCTTTAATTACTAATTTACTTTGTTTCTCTCTTTCAGGCACGCTACAATAAGGCGGATAAGGTGCCAGAGGTGTACGACCTGTATGCCATGGCCCACACTGGCCCTTACAAGAAAGTCAAGGCATTCTCTGTGTCTGACCTCGATGATCCAAATAACTTCACCAACATCTCCGCCCACGAGAAGCTCGTGCAATATAGAGATCAGGGGAAGGCGAGGAATGGGGAGGACTTTAACCCGAGCCAGGGTCCCATTGATACAGAGCTGCTGATGATATCTGGTGGCGGGAGGTCCCATGGCTCCATAGCCATGGGAGATGGACTTATCTGTTGTCCTAGCACTCTCCCGGAGATCAAGGTGCGCCAGTCGAGCTCCGCTCCTGAGATAAGGCCTCGTGAACGGCCAGTCCAACTCGCCATCAAGGTTAGTTATACGTACTCAGCTATCTTTCTCCATTACATTGTGTGCGCTTCCATCAATGATTACAAATGGTCATGTGAGTGGTGTTGCAGGCTGCTATACAGAGTGAGAGAGATAGAACGGAGAAACTTTTGGCGGAGGCGGCGGAGAGGCAGCGGGAGTTGGAGGAGAAGACGACAAAGATGTTGGAGGAGGAGAGGGCACGGAATGACATGCATGCAAGGGCCATGTACGAGCTCCTTGTGGTAAGTTTCTTCTGCAGATTACTTGCTAGTCTTAACATTTGAGTCTCATTACTAACTAGTATGACTCTGTTGTGAAAACCAAATGTGCAGTCTGTGTGCGAGAAGTCCGGTCAGACCGCTCCGCCGATGCCAGTGATTGCTCCTGGGAGCACGGTGAGTTTAATTTGAATGGACATTACTTGCTTGTCTTAACATTTGAGTGTCATAATGCTAACGAGACATTGGAAATGATCTTTGGTGCAGCTTAACTCCAGAAACGCATCGCACGATCCTTCTCCAGCTACCGGCGCGAGCCAGCCCACTCCTTCTCCAGCTACTGGCGCGAGCCAGCCCGCTCCTACACCTCCGTGATCACGGTAAGTTTCTCTAGGGTTTTTCTTAACAAATGCATAAAGACCTAGACTTAGCTTTATTTCCTCCAATATGCTTACCATAATGACCTAGAGTTAGCTTCTTTTCCTCCAAAATGACTTAATAAGCTTACTGACCTCATAAACCATCCATTCTACCTAAGTTAGCTCTAAAATGACTCATTTTACCTTAGTTAGCTTACAAGTGATCCAATTTATCCAAGTTAGCTCGAAAATGACCCATTTTACGTAGATTAGCTCCTAAATGATCCATTTTACCTACATTAGCTTTAGCGTTCCACCTAGGTTAGCTCCAAAATGACCCATTTCACCTTGGTTAGCTCCAAAATGACCCATTTCACCTAAGTTATCTAAAAAACGAACCATTTTACCTTAGTTAGCTCAAAAACGTGGCATTTCACCTAAGTTAGCTCATAAACGACCCATTTGACCTAGGTTAGCTCATAAATGACCCATTTCACCTAGGTTAGCTCATAAACAACCTATTTCACCTAGGTTAGCTCATAAACGACCCATTTCACCTAGGTTAGCTCATAAACGACCCATTTCACCTAGGTTTGCTCATAAACGACTCATTTCACCTAACTTAGCTCATAAACGACCCATTTCACCTAGGTTTGCTCATAAACAACTCATTTC